>NC_140622.1:41701762-41841762 GCF_057382275.1 Copadichromis virginalis | reverse complement strand
AAGAGAATAAGGTTGAAAATGGTTTATCTTTTCATTCTTTCCCAACCTGGAAGCAACATGAGCAGCTCGTGTATCGATGTTACCAAACGAAGGCGTCCAGCCTGGATAGCAGCTGTGAGACGAGCTGACGTGCAGTTCTCTTCCATCTCCAAATATCTGTTGGTGCTCCAGACATTTTCATTCCGGTAAGTTCTAAATATGTTCATATCTTTATAGCCTATTAGTTTTATTTTCGATGCGCTCTGAGGTCATAGCAAATTAGAACAAACATCCTACTGAGTGATTTTGCAGAACTACCTTCTATTTATAGAGTTGCTAATTATTTGGCATTATTGCAGCAAACCAGCCGATGAAATGGATGAAACATCGTGACTGGGTTCCAGCGCTACACAAGGGACCTGCTTCAAACATACCACCATGCCAATCAGATTACTTCTTCCATGTGAGGGTGAAGAGGTGACCCTCCTGGATAAGATGGTGAAGGTTTGCTGCGTTTGGTGAACAGTGTGATAATAAAACCCGGGAAGAATGAAACCTGCTCCTGTTAAATATTCTTAAGTCTTGTGCTGTTAAAATTGCTGTATTTTTTCAAAAGATACAGTAAATAATGTTAGTAGTGGGTGATGTCATGTAAACACTGTCATGATTTTGTGTAAACATTTTGTCATTTGTAAACTATAAATGACATCATCATTGCAACTGATGTGATGTTCTATAAGGTGGTTTCAATAAAAAAAAAAAAGAGCAAAAATTAGTTTGTTTCTTTATTCAACTTTTGAACAGTGGGACTCAGTCAGTACATATTCAGTAAATGCAAATTATTTACACGGCAGTGCACTACAGGCATAAATCTAGACCCCTAGATAAAACATTATGGGTCATTCCCACAACCCACAGCTTTACTGTGTTCCAGCAAAGTATCCAATAGCAGTGACGACTCCTCCACAGTAGCAGGTGGGATTTTTCTGTTTTGAGGACGGCTCCTTTTCCCCGTCACTACAGATGGTCTGTTTATGTTTTGATCAAGAGCCTTTTTTTGGGCAGCTGAAGAGGAGAAGTCTATCTTATGGCCAACCTCTGGCTGTATCTTGGTCACATTACCCAGCAAAACCCAGTATGCAGGTTCATCTGTAACAGTCCTTGTGCCACGATCAACACTGTTGCTTCTACATTAAACAGAAGAGCAGGGACATGGCTGCAGGTCTCCATGACTCCGGCCATGCAGGTGCAGCGGGCGGCTTCAACCTTCCCTGTGATGCTCACAGTGACCCATGGCTGCAATGCTGGTTCATTCAGTCTTTGAGAGTGCAGGACCTGAAACACACACAGACAAAGTTAATTTAAAGACAAGAACTATGAGCCAAGGCCGACGTAAATGTGTTTAATCTACTTTATCATAAATGTAACAAAGTGTTTAGAAAGTTAGCACATACATGTCATTTTTCATTTCTTTATGTGTCCATCTATAGAACGCTGCATGTTATAGTGTAAATCTGCCTGTTCTCTGTCAGAAACCTGCCTGCAGAAAATGAACCTAAAGGATGTAATGCAAGGATGTCACATCAATGCACTGAACTCACTATGTTATCCCTCTAACAGCCTCCACATGTTCTCACTGTAATTTCCCCTCATGAATGAATTTATGCTGCACTAATCTGAATGTTTGCAAGGAAATCAAACGCATTTCACTCGCAGTACTCGAGCTGACTTACCTTTGCTTGAATGACGACTTGTACGCGCTGACTCCACAGATAAGGTCCGAAAATATGTCAGGCTACGTCAGTAGCGGTTGGTCTTCAGGGTTTCTACTCCACGGCCGTATTTCATACGGGTCCACATTTCCAATGCACGCTATTTTCTGCAAGTACCGCTGCTTCGCCTCTGAATGAAATCGGTCTCTATACAGTTCATTCTCTTTTGAGCTGCTTTTAAGCATCTTTCTTGTAGTCGTCGTTCCAACACAGTGTGTTTGGTTTGATTCGTAGACCCCGAAAATGGCGCTGCGCTCCCATAATGCATTGCGGCGTGACGTCAACTCCAAAGCCCTATCTTATAAAGCCTGATGCTAGCCTGAGTGTAGTCGGTCATCAGAGGGGGTCAGACATGCCCAAAATGACCATAAAGAATTATTTTATGCTGAAGTTTCCACTGATCTTTAAAAATGTCAAACGTTGCCACCAACAAGGAAGAAAATAAACCGTTTTGAAAGTCCATCCATGCATGATTGCGTCTACATCCTGCTTCCTGACAGAAATAGGTTTTTACCTTCAGCAGAAGCGTCAGCGTCCATCAGCAGGAGGACAATAACCACGTGTGGTTTCCTGCCTATTTAATTGGTTCTTCCAGCTGTTGGCTCGCTGTGAGTTCGTGTGATTCATTGATGGCGCTCAGCGGGAGGCCCTCACGCTCCTCCTGATGGAAACGTCGCTGTGCCATAACAGGAGCGGCGTGCTGTAACCTCACCTTTTCAAAAATAAACGTTTAACTCTGCTTTAGCCCAGCTGATTATTTCACTCCTGTTATCATCACTGCTGTGAGCTGATTGGACCTCAGCAACATCCTCACTCGCTCCGCCCACACAGCCACCGTGTTTATAGGGAGGTCATCGCCTCCTTTAACTGTGTGTGTGTGTGTGTGTGTGTGTGTGTTGTGGAGGTGGGACGCAGGGTACACCTGCACAGGTCACCCGTCTGTCGCAGCGCTGATGATTTATAGTTGGAGCCGACTGGAAGCAGCCTTCTTATTACCACCTGATAATGATAATGACACCTTTCCAGGTTATTTCTGGGATAATTTAATTGCAGGTGTGCGCGCGCCTCGCCGAGGCCTCCAATCAGGTGTGTGGGCCGGCTCTGATGGCAGGATCCAAGTAATACTGATCAGCAGCCCGTCTCTGCTTTAGACGCTCTGAAATATGATGACAGTGACCTGATCCATCAAACACCTGCAGGCCTGATCACACCTGCGTGCTGCTTTCATGCACGCAGGTGTGATCCAGAGCTCCGCCTGAACTCCGTCCGACCAGGACGTGCGAGGAGCACGAGGTTTAAAGGTTTAAAGAGTGTGAATGACAGACGGCAACAACTAAAAACATGGAGCGTGTTAGTGAGAACACGTGATGTCACGCTCTGTGAAAGGAGGGAGCTCAACGCATCACAGGCCAGGATCACTGATATTAGGGTTATGGGAATAACAATGAGAGACACGCCCCCTCAGCGTCCATCATCCGGTCGGATTCGCAGTCGTGCCACTCTGATGAACTCTGTTCCTCCTGCAGGGCTGGAGAGCGTGGACCACTACCCCATCCTGGTGGCTGTTACCGGCATCCTGGTTCGGATCCTGGTGGACGGAGACCGGCAGGGGTAAGACCTCCTCTCTGGTTCTGGCTCTGCTGGTTAGGGTCAGCCGGGGGCTCGGGCCACGGCTGCTTCTGCGTGTGTGTGCACCACTGACTTTTCAAATTAAGAGCCCTGTATGTGAGTAACTGCTTGGTGTTGGATCCTGTGTGTGAAACACTGTGTTCTAATGTGAGATTGATAGCAGTCACATGATGCTCAGGCCTCCTGACCTCTGACCTCTGAGCTGCTGACTAATCCATACGTGGCTCGGGGTCACAGTCAGTGATCGATAATAGTGATCGGTAAATGTCCCCAATCATCTCCTGACTGACTGCTGATGTCATCAGAGAAACCAGGCGGCGCTGGTGATGCAGGTGTGACGTCCACGTGGTTTTCATCATATTACTTCAGTAAGCAGAGCTCCTCCCACTGAAGCTAAAGCTCAGGTTTAACTCATGAAGGCTCAGGTGTGTCGGTCTCCTCAGGTGTTTGAGCAGGTAAACTGCTTCTCCGAGCTCAGTTTGGAACAAACTCATAACGCGAGGTTGTCGTCACTCTGCTGTTTATGGAGGACGGATGGAGTCGAGCTTACCTGCCGTGAGACGTCTGCTCTGCTGCCCAGGAAGCTCCACCCGAGCGTGACCGCGCAGCTGTTTGTTCAACCCCGCCCACCTGGGGCGTCACAAAAATGAGTTGTTTACAGTTCACGGTGGGGCGAGCGAGGCAGCCTGTAAGCGTGACGCTCAGGTGTGCAGGGGGACACGTCCAAATGACCTCCAACGCTCAGCACGCCTCCATGACGCCGCGGCTGAAATAAGAAGCTTAGTGTGAATCCAGGAAACCCTCCTCACTCTGAGCACCTGGCCCCGCCTCTCAGCACAGTGTCCAATCACTGGGTGTGCTTGGTTTTGATTGGCAGGTGCTGGCAGGGAGCCTGTGGCGCCGTTATCGGGGCTGTTCTGATGTGTCAGCGTTTTCCTGATGAACTGCAGGTCAAAGTGACGGCGGCGGGTTGCAAGCAGGAAGCTCACCGCTGAACGTGCAGTCTAAGACGAGCCGACGCTGAAAGGCGGGACTTCCTGTTTGCCTGGCGTGAAGCTGTGGGAGTCAGAGGTGTGATCTGTGAAGTTTTGGCGTTTTTGAGGCCTGATGAATGAATCCAGGTCACACTCGTTTGAAGTGCCGCTCAGACGCTCGCTGAGCTCGAATCAGCCGTGAACTTACTTCCTGTCTTCCCTCTTCATTTGCACGCCGCCCTCCTTCTGTCACCTCCCCCATCTTTATGTAACACTTCACTTTGTGTTGTTTTCACATCAAAGGTAACGCCGTGTTTTTAACAGGAATTATCATCTTCCTCTCGGCGCCGCCGCAGCGCGCTGAGTTATTTGTGTCTGTTATTTGCTGCTCAGCGCTCTGACAGGCGCGCTGCACCTGCAGGCGCTGCTCAGGGCGCAGTACTGCAGACGCGTCTGCATCTGTGCTTTTAGGTCAAGGTAAAGCAGAGACGAGGTCGGCGTGAACCCCGCTTCCTGTAAGCTTCCTCGGACGGAGCGTCTCCAGGTGGAGTCGTGACTGTAACTTTGATAAGTGGTTGGAGATGGATGAGGTTTGGGAGCTTGCAGTGATGGAGACCGCAGGAAGGCTTAGTGCCCGTTAATGGACTCTGAGAAATGAATAAAGGCATTAGCGTTGTCTGCAGGGGGCGGGGCCGGCTCCTGCCTGGCGAGGTGGAGGGAAACGGGGGATGTCCTCAGCCTGTTTAAAGCCTGGACAGGCCCCTCCCCTGTCACTTTGAATGAAATGTAATAAGAGCGAGTCTGAAAGGAAGTGCGGTGCAGAGGAGCTCTCATTAAGGAGACATCGATCCGATATTTGGATCGGTCCGGTCCTGACTCAGGACGCCGGGTCAGGCGTCGCTGTCCTGTGGTCACACAGCTGGAGGTTCATCAGCTGGTTAATGTCGCCTCCTCCTGCTCCATCTGTGAGGAGCATCGATGCCATCACAGGTGTGTGAGCAGTGTGTCCTGATTTATGACATGAACCATCACTGACTTTTACTTTCCACAATAAAACACACCTCTCAGCTTTTATTTTGAAGAGCTGGACGTAAACGTGCCTGCAGGCTGTAAATAAACCACAGAAAGGTTCACACATGTTTCTCAGCATGTTTGACGGATGTTTGTTCATTAAGAATGATTTAACACTGTTCAGAGGACAGTCGCTGACTCGTTAAAGCAAAGAAGGCTTCAGCTGCTGAGCCTCTGCTTCACTCGGCCCTGAGCCCATGAAGGCCTGTCCTTCACCTCGCTGCTCCCATCACAGCGTCCGCATTCTAATGGTGGCTGTGTGCGCTCGAGCAGCTGACACGCCACATCCCATCGATGTTTCCGTCCATTAATGCAGGGTCCTCGCCCCAGCACAGATGTGTCAAACATGTGGCCCCGGGCCCAGAACAGAGGTGCAGCGTGCTGTGACATGTTTTGTTACATGGGAGACATCTGGAGATGTTTGCAGCGAGAGCTCGGACTTCCACCATGCTGGCTTCTCCTCATTGGCTCCCTGTTGGGGGCCTGGTTCTGGCGGAGGCTTCTTCCTGATAAGAGTTTTTCCTTTCCACTGTCACCAAGCGTGTGCTCACATGTCATCTGATTGTTGGGGTTTGTCTGCAGGGTCCGCACTGTTAGGTTTTGTATTGTTGATTGCCATTTATGCTTAGAAATATCTACTTATATATGCTTAGAGTTTTATATTAGTTGTAGATTGGTAGAGGTTTGATCCTTGATGGTCTGCAAACTTTGTGTGCATTAGAGAGCACTCTGGGAGCACGAGAGAGGTCGTACCTTGTCTTATTGTTTTATGGTAGGATTAACGTAGCTACGTCTGTTCTAGTCTAAGTGCTTTAACTGCTGGACTTCCTCACCGTGTTATCTAGGGTGAGACTACCCTCTTCCTGACCAAGGATGTTTGCTTTTGTGCTTTCATGTTATAGGACCCTTTGATCAGCAGTAACACACACACACACGGTACTCTTTGTGTGTATGTAGACATCATATGTTAATGACCCTATGCATATTCACGTAACCTCAATAAAAGAGCAGTGTTACGGGGGAACAGACGAGAGCAACTGGGGTCAAGCGAAGGAACGGCGTCTGTCCGGTTCTCTCCCGTGCACGAGAAACATGAAGAACTTTGCCTACTTCGTGTCTTGCGGTGTAATTATATTGTCTTCAACATTCCAGCGAATAGGTTCAAGCTACAAACCTATCACGCACCTACAGCATAAACATATTTACTTATAAAAGCAGTGACAGCCTTTAAGGTTGAAGCATGAACAGCAGGCGTAATCCTGGCGTGTTTGGAAAGACAAGCGTCCTGTTTTCATTTGTTTAATGATGTTTGTTCTTCTTGCCGTCGCCTGAAGCCCCCCCCCCCCCCCCCCACACACACACACACACACACACACACACACAGGATCTCCATAAAGGCAGCGCTGCTGCTGCTGCTGTGATTGATCGTGCTCGACTTGTGTGGACTATGAGCCTCATCACTGCCCACACACACACTCCCCCCACCCTGTGTTCACATCAGAGCTATTAACAGCCCCCCCTCCGTGCTCCATTGTGCAGAAAATCAGTGGTGCTAATTGTTGTCCATTAGCTCTGGCTGAGAGGGATCAGCAGCAGCTTGCAGCCTCCTGCAGATTAGATTGAGACCGAGGCTAATTAGCTTAGCAGCTGTGGAGCCTGAGAGGCCTGCACTGCGCTCTGGGATGGAGCTTCTTTTTTCCAGCCTGCAGAGATTTGCGCTGCTCGCTAAAAACAGGCTGAGCAGCTGGGTCAGCTTTGAGGTGACGGCGTGACTCGATACCACGGAGAAGACTTTGACCCCAAAAGTAATGATGAAGAAGATGAACGTGTTCTTTTCCAATTAGAAGTTAAGAGTAAACAAAATAAGAGCTTAAGACTGAAATGAATAAAAGCTCTTCACAGATTTGAAGGTGAAATGTATTTTAGACCAAAGGGTACGGCAAACAGCACGACGATGGCAAACAGCACGACGATGGCAAACAGCACGACGATGGCAAACAGCACGACGATGGCAAAAAGCACGACGATGGCAAACAGCACGACGATGGCAAACAGCACGACGATGGCTAACAGCACGACGATGGCTAACAGCACGACGATGGCTAACAGCACGACGATGGCTAACAGCACGACGATGGCAAACAGCACGACGATGGCAAACAGCACGACGATGGCAAACAGCACGACGATGGCAAACAGCACGACGATGGCAAACAGCACGACGATGGCAAACAGCACGACGATGGCAAAAAGCACGACGATGGCAAACAGCACGACGATGGCAAACAGCACGACGATGGCAAACAGCACGACGATGGCAAACAGCACGACGATGGCAAACAGCACGACGATGGCAAACACATGGAAACCATTTCGTTATTGCCGAGAGCGTTATGGTAACGTGTGCTGTGAGTTAGCCGTTAGCTAAAACTGACCTCACAGCTGCTCCAACGCAGCCAGAAACACATGAAGCAGGAAGCGTGCAGCTCTTTGGTCCTCAGCTCTTCAGGCCTGAAACCGTCCGATTGGTCCTCCACTCCCCTCCTGGTCCACGCGTCCGTAATCTGCTCTGTCACGGCTCGATCTCCCGCTGAGCTCCAATTCATCTTTATCCAACTACTGTCCGCTAGCTGCTACGTTAATGACAACAGATGGCTAATGCTAGCGTGTGCACCGGCCTGGTTTCTGACGACCCTCCAGTTTGTGCACTGGGGCCGATCAGCCCATGTTTTTATGGTGAATCGTGTTTCCTGTGAAACGGAGCGAGTGCAGCCTGGATCTGATGGTCATCAATGTCTCTTCTCTCAGGGTCGAGTGAAAGCGTTTCACTGAAGCTTAGGTTTCTGGGGTTCCTAGTAAAGTGAATATCACGTCACGCCCAGCTGTACTTACAGTTGTGGCGAGCAAGTGTTCGCGCTCACAGTCGGGCAGTTCACCGCCACACGCCAGCATCCCTGCCGTTCATCTCCACGCTGCACTCAGACCTGCACGCCTCCGTAAACCTGACCTCCATCCGAAGGGCTGAACTTGTCTTGTTGATGCTGTGTGAACAAAGCGTAGCGTACACCTCGTGACACAGGCGTGCAGGCGCGTCATTGTAGCAGTGCAGAGTGGCGACGCCGGCTGTTCCGGAGAACGCTGCGGGGAGTCACCTGATGATGATGATGACGTCTTAAACAGAGCATGCTCAGAGCGTGAAACTGAAAGCAGCACGATCAGAGACTCAAACAGCAGCTGAACGTCTTTAATAAACACACGGCACACACAGACTTTATTGTCACGTTTTACTGAACATCACGTACGGCGCTCTCCGGGGAACCGCCATCACAGACATGGTGAGGTCAGGCTTTAATTTCTCCAGCAAACAAAGACGTGTTTATATTTGCAAACAACATGTGAAACAACGAATGTAAAAACCCTCCATGCTGCTCACGCTCACGAGCCCCAGATCAGTCGCCTAAAGCGCTTCGTACTGTAAGGTGAAGACCTACGATAAACAGAGAAACTCCAACAATCAGACCACGCCCCCATGGAGCAAGCGCTTTGGCAACAGTGGGAAGGAAAAACTCCCCTTTAACAGGAAGAGCCCAGTTATCAGCATTTAGTTTCGTGGCAGTTCTGTCACACCGAGCGTGCCTGTTCATCTTTAGTGTGACTCTCAGAGCTGTGAATACTTTACGGTGAGCATTCACTTCCCAGCATGCACTGCTTTGAGGCTGTGATTCGTCTGTGTTGGATAGTGTAGTGTTAAGACCACACACCTTTGGAGCAAGTTTGATTCCCTCCCAGTATCCAGTGAGGGTCCTGGCTCGGCCCCCATGCCAAACACCAAGCCTGGAATGGCGCGGCTACGTCTGCAGCCCGTCCGCAGCTTGGTCACGTCATCTGTGTGATTGTGTACGTGACCAATAAAGCAGTTTCTTGTGTTTTTGAAAGCATGCGGGTGACACGACACAGAGGTCCGACCTAAATGGAAGAACCAGGATTACAGCATCGGCTTTTTTCTGCGTCAGCTGACGTGAACGATGATGTGAAAACGTGCTTGTAGTTCTTAAACATCTAAACACGGTGTTCAAGACCCTCAGATGAGTCGCTCGTCGGTGCATCTGCGCGTACGTGCGTGTCGTTGCTCTGAAGCGTGCTTCTTGTCCTTCCCGTGGTCACGTGTCAGCGTGGAAATGAGGCTGGAAGGAGGCCGCGTGGCCCCGACAGAGGAGAAGATCTGAGGACGAAAAGAGGAGGAGACATTTTATCACTTTAAGGTTATCACACAGGGCCTGAACAGTTCACCCACAGAGCGCACACACCTGAGCCTGAACAGCCACGCCTACAGGGTTTTGACTCAAACTGCCCTTCACTTCTTATTTTTACAAGCCTGTGGGAAATACGTGCAGTCGTTTATTGCAGACACAAGCAAATGCAGAATGTTAGGCAAAGACAGAGTTCGGCTCTCTGGGGGGGGCTCTGAGCGGCTCTCTGGGGGGGGCTCTGGCGGGGTCTCTGGGGGTCTTCAGGAACTGTTCTTCAGGCTCCCTGAAGGACTCTCATGCTGTTCTGTCAGGATGATCCCACACTGCTTCAGTGATGTGGAGCTCTGTGTGTTTCTATCCACGTGTGCTTTGATGCACTGACTGTGTGTTTGGATCTTTGTCATGCTGAAACAAGCTGCTGTTTCCAGATGTTCCTGGCTGGTGGATCAGACTCTGATAGTTCATCAGTTTATCAAAGGTCTCCAACAGCACTGAAACCATGACAGAGCCTCCACCGTGCCGCCTCCTGACCTCCTCGTACACACTGACCGTGATGTGGATCCATCGTCCAGTTCTCGTGTCATTTTAAGACCTCTGCCTTCCCTCCCGTGTCCCCTCGTTAAGAACGTCTTCCTGACAGCCGTCCTTCACTGATCGTCTCTGATGAGACTTCAGTGAGCAGCAGATGATCAGCTGAAGGTCCAGATCGTCTCTCAGGTCCTGTGTCGGGTCTTTCTGATCCAGTTTACCTGCCGTAGAGTTTGGGAATCACCTCGTTGGAGCAAAAATACAATTTGATGTTACACTGTGTTTTCTTTGGGATTTTACACAGATTGAATAAAAACATGGAAACAAGTGAAGCGTGTGTGTGACGGGCGAACAAAGAGCCTGCAGGAACCGTTTAAACGCTGTTATGTGCAGACAAACACTGGTGCATCGTAGAGTGAGGAGAACCTTTGATCAGCGCTGTAGTCCAGCGTGATAACAGCCGACCTGCAGACGTGCTCGGTGATCCTGACTGTGACAGCACACTTTGAAAGAGGCTCCGTGTGCTCTCATCAAGCCAGGAAGAAAAGCCTTTCCTCCGACACATGAACTAAACAGAAGCTCGTCTTCATACCTCTGGTCTATGTCCTCTGCAATGTTCCCTCTAAGCTGCGCGCGTGCACGATTGCGCACTGCTGGCACGTCTGTGCCCACAAAAAAAACAAATCTAAGCTGAATTAAAATTAAACTTTATCAATTCTGTTTTGCAGTGTTAGTCAGTGACTGGCTGCTCCCGTACGGGATCAGAACGATGTCGCCTCATCCCACAGTCCAGCCAATCACGCGATTCACATTCGTATATACGCAGCTAATCAACGTGGTTGACGTTTATAAGGAAAACGCTCGAAAGCCTGTGAGCAAAAACCAAACGCCGCCCTTTCCTATTGGTGGAAAAATGTACCATGTGGACCAATCAAAAAATGATATGGCTACATGGCATTTAGTTATTTAGGGAGGGGGAAGTTTTAGGAGTGACGGTGTGTTTGAGATGTGAGACATTTGTGACGTTTAGCACAAATCTTGTGTAGTCAGTGTGTAGTTAGTGTGTAGTCAGTGTGTAGTTAGTGTGTAGTTAGTGTGTAGTCAGTGTGTAGTCAGTGTGTAGTCAGTGTGTAGTCAGTGTGTAGTTAGTGTGTAGTTAGTGTGTAGTCAGTGTGTAGTTAGTGTGTAGTTAGTGTGTAGTCAGTGTGTAGTTAGTGTGTAGTTAGTGTGTAGTCAGTGTGTAGTTAGTGTGTAGTTAGTGTGTAGTTAGTGTGTAGTTAGTGTGTAGTCAGTGTGTAGTCAGTGTGTAGTCAGTGTGTAGTTAGTGTGTAGTTAGTGTGTAGTCAGTGTGTAGTCAGTGTGTAGTCAGTGTGTAGTTAGTGTGTAGTCAGTGTGTAGTCAGTGTGTAGTCAGTGTGTAGTCAGTGTGTAGTTAGTGTGTAGTTAGTGTGTAGTCAGTGTGTAGTCAGTGTGTAGTCAGTGTGTAGTCAGTGTGTAGTCAGTGTGTAGTCAGTGTGTAGTTAGTGTGTAGTCAGTGTGTAGTTAGTGTGTAGTCAGTGTGTAGTTAGTGTGTAGTTAGTGTGTAGTTAGTGTGTAGTTAGTGTGTAGTCAGTGTGTAGTCAGTGTGTAGTCAGTGTGTAGTTAGTGTGTAGTTAGTGTGTAGTCAGTGTGTAGTTAGTGTGTAGTTAGTGTGTAGTCAGTGTGTAGTCAGTGTGTAGTTAGTGTGTAGTCAGTGTGTAGTCAGTGTGTAGTCAGTGTGTAGTTAGTGTGTAGTCAGTGTGTAGTTAGTGTGTAGTTAGTGTGTAGTCAGTGTGTAGTTAGTGTGTAGTCAGTGTGTAGTGTAGTCAGTAGTGTTGTGTGTGTCAGAACAATGAGGCGACTGCTGAGTGTTACAGGTGTTACAGCAGTGACACATCTGCTGCTGTCAGGCCTGCAGGTATCAGGCTGTTGTTCTCCTTCATCTCATAGTGGACAGAAATTATTTTTTGGAGCGGCACAAATAATTTGTGTGGCATCAGATTTGATGCAGAACAGCTGATTGTTCTGTAAATAGTTTGAAATGTTTGTTTAAGAAACGCCTTGGCTGCATTTTTAGGTAAACAGCTGCAAAAATCTTTGTTGTTTACATGACTCAGTAACTTTTTTGAAGAAGTAACTACATAATTAATTGCCCAACATTGGTCATTATTTACTGTATTTGCAGACAGAGTTACAGACTCTCTCCCAGACCACAGACTCATAATACAGTCAGAGCTTTATGAAAGAACAAAGAAAGTTGTGTTTTCAAAACTGGAGTTCAAGTTATTTTTCCTTCCAATAGTGTTAACATGCTGCACATGGACAAGATCTTTTTTACATTCTCATTGTCAGTGAGCTAAAGCAGTTAATGAAAAGTCGTCTAACATAAACGCTGTAATTTGATTATTTTAATAAACATGTAACTTGGATGATTGGATGCTGGCGTGACCACAGTGCACACGTCTGCTGTCGCTCACAGTGGTCCAAGGGACGCTCAGGGAGTTTGTGTGCTCAGACACATGAAACATTAGAGGGAACTTTGGTCCTCTGCTGGTTAAACTGGTCCGGCCTCGCGCTGACTGGTAACGAGCTGCTCCATCTTCGTGGGGTTTGTCTGTGCCTTAAAAGCGCTCCGGTCTTTGTTTCCTGAGCCGTGTCCCGGATGTTTGGATCTGATGTGTGATGTAAGAAGGAGGCAACATAATCCTGTGAGGGGGGAGGGGATGGGTCTGTAAAAACTACAGGCGTCACATGACATCCAGGAGGAGGGGTCTGCTCCGATGCTGCCCGTGAGGCTCGGACTCTGTCTCCAGGAAATGAACTGGATCCACCATTGGATTGGTTTTATTAACACATGCGACCGGCACCTTTTAAGCATTTCTCTCACTTTACATCCTGACGTGTCAGGCGCTCCGCTGAGCTGATGCCGTCCGTGATTATCCGTGCCTCACGGCGCTGATGAGGAGGCGGGGTTTGGTAGCAGCTCTGAATGAAGGAGCTCAGGGGTCGTTTGCTCGCCCGGGGGCCTGTAATCTGATCTGAAGAGCAGAAACGGGACTCGCATGTTTGGAAGCTCAGCCATGTTCAGATCACGGTTCATCTCCTGATTATTGATGAATATCTGTGATCATCAGCCTGCCAGACGGGTTATTCATCTGATGAACTCGGCTCGAATGTTTTTCCACTTTTGTGTTGTTTCTGCTCTGAGGCTCTCGTGGACTCTGAGGGCTCGCCTGCACATTTAAAGAAATCACATTTTGTGTAATTAAGGCGGTATGAACAGTAAACACAGCCTCTGCAGGGAGTCTGCCCCGGCTGGTCCAACATGGTGGCGTTAGTCCATCAGACCGCCGGTCAGCTGCCTTGTTGGGAAAGCAGCTGAACAGCAGCCACAGGACTGGATTTCCTCTAATAAATCAGTCGTTTGTGACTCTGACAGATGAGCAGAACAGAGCTGCTGTAATGAGCCCCAGGTGCGCTGCTGTTAGTGTACCTGCACCAGCCGGGAACACTGACGCACGAGCGGAGACCTGAGGACGGAGCTGATTGATAAAGTGATCAGAAACTCAGGTGAAACATCTGGATCCATGAATGATTGATGAGGTTCAGGCCGGTTCAGCTGCAGAGCTGGATTCTTCCACGGGGCTTTGATTCACTCTGCCTTCATCAATTTTTCATGGCAGATGTTTTAGGCGAGCCTCAGGAGGAGGAGCCTCAGGTGGGAGCTCGTTCCAGATGGCTGACTGAGGTTACCCTACTGTCGTGTAGATATCGTCATGCCTGCACTCTTGTGTGTTGCTCACAGGAAACACAGCGCACTGCTTCATTCAGGGAACACTCATCGCTTTAGGCTGACTTCCTGTTGTCAGTAGGTGGCGCTGCAGAGCGAAACATCAGCGAGGCCTTTCGCTAAGACGACAAATCAGAGCTGTGTGTTAAAGTGAGGAAACTGGAATCTTGTAATGATGGAGTGAAGGAGGCCGACTGTCTCCTGTCAGCTGGACTCATCCACGGCCGTTAGCTGGGAGCAGATTCGTGTCTGACACATAGAGCTGGGCGATAGAACGATAACGATATGTATCGCGATATAACTTTTACTCGATAGAGAAATTAAGCTATCGCGATAGACCTCGCCGCTCTTGTCCTCAAAAAAAAAAAAAAAAAAAAAAGGTCAGCCAATCCAAATTAAGTAGCGCAGAGCCGAACCAATCACAGCCGCAGCGTCACGTCACGTGACTTGTTACGTACAGCACAAGTGCCAAGCTGCACGTGTGTTTGTTTGGGAAGCAGCCAGCGGGTAATGGAGGAAATGAGTGTGCCGACTAGAAAAATCAACCGAGCGTGACCGAAGAGAAAACAGATGATGGTTCCAACGCCGGAGAGATTGTCGAACGGAAGAGCCATAGAAGCTCCGTAGTGTGAAGGTATTTCGGCTATTTCAAGTCTGACAAAAAACAGAGTAGCGTGCACTGTAAATTGTGCCGAAAGCAAGTCTGGAAATACAATAAACTGGTGCATGCGTCACACTGTGCGCCACGTTATTGTTTCAGTGAAATAAATTTCTACAATACTGTTACTGTTAATTCTACTCTCTGCAGTGTTTAAATGCTTACATATACACACAGTTACTGTCCCTCCACACATACGACTCGGTTCTGCTTCTATGCCCCAGCTTTGTTTACTTTTTCCCACCGAGGCTTCTAGACTTCTGATTGGCCAACATTTCTGCACGGTTAGGAATCTAGCGCCACCTGCTGCTTTGGCATGTTCATAGCAGCGTTTTCCTTCATTTCTGCCTTTATGTGTGGACGGGATTATTTTTTAAAACGAAAACGGAAAATCTCAGTTTTCAAAAATACCCGTGTACGTGTGGACGTAGCCTCAGTCTCTGACTGGAAGCGCTAATTCATCATTCGGCTTTTGTCAGACTAAAGTAACTGTTAAAACTGTTTGAAAAGCTCAGCTATACAACAAGGAGAGATTGAGAATTTCCTTTTAGTTCTCAGTTTATTTGATATTGACAAAAGTTAGTCAGTTTTGTCTGTTATTCTGTAAAACAAACTAAGATTTATTTTTAGAATTAATATTTTGTTTCTAAGTGGAATTGACAATTTAGTCTGTTTCGTTTGTTCTATTTTGAAACTTAAACGCTTTAGCGGCTGCCTTTTGTGTAGTTTGCAGTATTTGCCTTTATTTAGCTGAAAAAGTCTCATGTTCCTTAAGTACATCTACCCTGTTGAACTTATTATGGGAAATAAATATTTAAATAAAAACAAGCTGCTGATTATTTCACATTTTACTTGTGAGCAACGGCACATTTAAATCTTACAAATATAGTTATTTGGCTGATATCGTGATAGATATCGTTATCGCCTGAAATGAAAAAAACATATCGTGATATGAAAAAATCTCATATCGCCCAGCTCTACTGACACAACAAGAATATCCTCCTGTTCACGAGGCTGAGCATTTAAAATAGGGACGTGTAGCACTTCCTGTTTTGCTGCAGCTAATTTCAAGCTCAGAGCTTCAGCTCACCGACGAGTCCAGTCTCAGCGTGAGGCAGTAATTCAGTACAGCTTTATTTAAAAGGCACCACATCAACAGTCACCTCCAGGTGCTTCAACCTGTACCACACCGTGACCGCTCAGCTTTCCTCTCTCAGCAAACGAGGACGTGTTTGTATTTGTATCCAGGATGTGGAAAACTGCTGAAACTACAAACGAGCCCCAACAATCAGACCACGCCCTATGAGCAACACGTTGGTGACAGTGGGCACGAAAAACTCCTTTTAACAGGAAGAAACCTCCAGCCACACCAGGCTCAGGGAGGTTTTCAGATCACAGCGTCGCGTTGCCCGCTGCTTTCTGGCATCTGCACGCCTCGCTTGGCCTCAGCTTTGCAATGCCGCCATGTTTGCCACGGCTAACCCTCCAGAACCGTTGTTGCTGGAGTCCACCATCTGTTCATGATTCACTGCTCATAATAATCCTTCTTTGTCTGATTCTGGGCTGATTTAGCCCCTCCCTCTTTTAGACTGACTTTCTTCTGATTGGCTGTCCCTTATGGAGGTGGGTGGAGCTTGTGTTGTGTAAGCTCTGCCCTGCTGTCACAAAGGCAGCCTGAACTTCAGTGTAACTCCTCGTTCCCTGACGTAAACGCAGCTCAAACAAACTCGGCGATATCCCAGGAAGTCGCAGCAGATCGGGACGTTAGGCTGTGAAGGTGCTGCTAACAACGAGCGCGGGCAGCAGCAGGATGTTTGGTCCTGAGTCTGCTCGCAGAGTTTTGGTGTGTCGTGCTGATCCAGCGAGCTGTTCGGGGCGCCGCCGCCTCACTGAGCGCGAGGGAAGACCTGCTGAATATTTGATGGCTGCTCTGCCTTCAGTGTTACATAAGAGCACCACATCACTGCTGCTCCCACTTACGTTAACCCCTGAGTGGGCAGGAGATGCACAGCAGCCAATCTAACCTTCTGATGAGCACTCCACTGCTCATCATCAGCTGATTGGAGCGCTGTGATTGGCTCGTTTCAGTCCCGCCGGCTCTTTCTCGGCCTGCGTGTATCTCACAAACCCCAGCTCAGAGCCTGCAGCGCTGCCCGGTAATGATGAGCTGTGATTGGACCGATTCGTCAAACGGTAGTTAACGCCACCTCCGGTGAGACGTGAAAACGGCGCTTTGGAAGGAAACGATCTTAACTTATTCCACAAAACAATCCTGAGGCTCGGCTGATCCCGGCGGTCCGAGCTGCTCGTTTGGGGTTGTGGTTCCGCCTGCGGCTGGCGTCTGCGGCCTGTGGGAGGATGACGGCGGTGATCTCGTGTGTGTGATGGGATGAATCGGAGCCCGTCTGTGTGGTTCCGCTCGAATGTGTCGAGCTTCTTAATGAAGTGTGAAAACTTCCTGCAGGCTTTGACGGGTGCCATCCGCCCCCCTCCACCTGACTTGCCCGTGGTGCTGGTGAGGTGTGAGCTGATTGGCTGCAGCCAAACGGCCTTTTCTGCGCTCCCTGAAGGACGTGCAGAGCAATCAGCAGCTTCAGCTCGTTTCCTATTGTGTTGATTTGAAAACAGCGTGAAGAAAATGGTGTGTGTGTGTGTGTGTGTGTGTGGGGCACAGCACACCTTGTGAAGTATAAAGGGGATCATGTAAAGAGTGTGTGACAGGAAAGGCTGACTCTGTCGCTGCTTGTTCAGCCAGGCGGCCGCGCACACCCTGAGAACATGATAACTGAGATGCCTCAGAGGTGGCTCTACCAAAAATCTGAGATGTGTTTGAATATCAAGAGCTTGAGGTCAGAGGTCGCGGTCTCTTGTGAAGAGTTCATGACTGTCCTCGCTCGATACACAGATCTCGGCGCTGCGATCAGCGTCACAGCGCCGCCCAGAGGAAACATTAGGAGAATGATTCTCAACGAGGAGCTGCAGGTCGACCGCGTCACCCAAGGAAAGCTGTCTGCTGATTGGATAAGCCTTCAGCCCCCATCCCGTCACCGGCGACAGGTTTTTCCAACGTTTCTTTAAAGTACCGTAACTCTTGAATGATTTGCGCTGATATTAGAGTCCTTCGGGTAATCCCAAGCACTGCGTCACAGCGGCCCGAAGACGAAGGTTGAGAGAGACGAAGGCGCACAGAAAACTGACGCTTTGTCAGACATCGTTTTTCTTTCTTACAATGATTTTATTTTTGATGTTTTTAGTGTTTTATATAAAAATAAGAGTTGCTGGATGTAAGCCCTGATAACAGGGTTTCATAGAACATTGTTTTATGCCATGTTTATTTCATGTATGACAAACACTGCCCCGCCCTCTTCCAGCACCTGTAAAGCAGGTGTATTTGAGGCTTGCAGGACATGCAGGCAGAGCAGGCTGGGTTTATTATCCACTCAGGAAAATGTTGCATAAAAGGAGCACGAGTGTCAGCAGTGCGATGTAGGCCTTTGGCTACAGACTGAGAGGAAGTGTACCGGGGAAGAAAAGAGATGCCCAAAAACAAACCACAGGGTCAAAGGTCACAAACTTGTTGTTGTTCAGACTGTAAGTCTTGTAATCATGTACAGTCTCTCTTTCTGCCTCTTTGAGTAAAAACTGTAACATTTCAATTCAGTCCTTTTCTGTTACTAATCCTGATTACGCTCACAGTAGAGAAAGAAGCTACCAGATGTGGAAAGACGCAGCAATCCTGAGGACGGGGACAAAAGCTCACAGCTGATTTTATGACACTTTTACAGCTAAAACAACCAAATAATTCCAGGAGGCCTGTTTAACTTTATAAAGGATAAAGCAGCTTCCCCAGAATCCCACTCTGGAGCAATTCTTTGTGTGTGCGTCAGTCTAAGGGCCGACCTGTGGAAGCTCAATAACTCGAAGCTCTGCCAATAAGGAAGCTGCATGAACGACATCATTTCCTGGTTACGTGCAAGCAGAAGGCGCTCGCAGTTTTTAGCAAAAACAAACAATCAGCTTTAAGTTCTCCAGCGTTTACGTCAATCTCGCTTCACCGAGCTTTCTGATTGGCAGAGCGTTTCACCTTATAGATGGTGGTGGGAACAAGCTTCCATACCAACCTCCTCGCTCTTACTCTGAAAGGTCAGCGACTGCTAGCTGGTGCTGCAGAGTCTGGCTTTGATATCATGTAAACAGGGCCAGTGTTGTCCTGTACAGAGACCTGGAGAGCAGCGTGTCACCAGGACACTCAGTCATATAACACTCGTTCCAAGGAGCTGCAGCTCCAGCTGTAACCTGAAGCTTCCCTACTGTGACTACGAGTTTCCATCGGCTCCTCTGCTCGCCACAGAGCGCTCACGCTGCTGTCGCCTACATGCACACTGGGAATAACGATGCTAATGCTAGTTAGCACGTTTATGATCAGCTGTTGTCGATCGCTCTGACCATCCTCAGATCTTGAGGTCAGCTCGTGATGCTCATCTGTAGTTTAGCCCCCCCCCTACACTCACTCACACACACACACACTCATGCACGCACGCACACACACACACACACACACTCACTCACTCACTCACTCACACACACACACACACACACACACAGACACTCACGCACGCACGCACGCACACACACACACACACACACACACACACACACACACACACACTCACTCACAGACACTCACTCACTCACTCACTCTCTCTCACACACTCACACACTCCCACACTCACTCACTCACTCACTCTCTCTCACACACACACACACTCCCACACTCACTCACTCACACACTCCCACACTCACTCCCTCACACACTCACACACACACACACACTCCCACACTCACTCACTCACTCACTCACTCACACACACACACACTCCCACACACACACACACTCCCACACTCACTCCCTCACACACTCACACACACACACACACTCCCACACTCACTCACTCACTCACTCACAGACACTCACTCACTCTCTCTCACACACACACACACTCCCACACTCACTCACTCACACACACACACACTCCCACACTCACTCACTCACACACTCACACACACACACACACTCCCACACTCACTCACTCACTCACTCACAGACACTCACTCACTCTCTCTCACACACACACACTCCCACACTCACTCACTCACACACTCACACACTCCCACACTCACTCACTCACTCTCTCTCACACACACACACACACTCCCACACTCACTCACTCACACACACACACACACTCCCACACTCACTCACTCACACACTCACACACACACACACTCCCACACTCACTCACTCACACACACACACACTCCCACACTCACTCACTCACACACACACACACACTCCCACACTCACTCACTCACACACACACACTCCCACACTCACTCACTCACACACACACACACTCCCACACTCACTCACTCACACACACACACACTCCCACACTCACTCACTCACACACACACACACACACTCCCACACTCACTCACTCACACACTCACACACACACACACTCCCACACTCACTCACTCACACACACACACACTCCCACACTCACTCACTCACACACACACACACTCCCACACTCACTCACTCACACACACACACACACTCCCACACTCACTCACTCACACACACACACTCCCACACTCACTCACTCACACACACACACACACTCCCACACTCACTCACTCACACACTCACACACACACACACTCCCACACTCACTCACTCACACACACACACACTCCCACACTCACTCACTCACACACACACACACTCCCACACTCACTCACTCACACACACACACACACTCCCACACTCACTCACTCACACACACACACACACACTCCCACACTCACTCACTCACACACACACACACACTCTCACACACTCACACACACACACACTCTCACACACTCCCACACTCACACACACTCACACACACTCTCACACACTCTCACACACTCACACACACACACACTCTCACACACTCCCACACTCACACACACTCTCACACACTCCCACACTCACTCACTCACACACACACACACTCTCACACACTCCCACACTCACACACTCCCACACTCACTCACTCTCACACACTCACACTCTCACACACACACACTCTCACACACTCACACACACTCACACACACTCTCACACACTCCCACACTCACTCACTCACACACACACACACACACTCCCACACTCACTCACTCACACACACACACACTCTCACACACTCACACACACACACACTCTCACACACTCACACACACACACACTCTCACACACTCCCACACTCACACACACTCTCACACACTCCCACACTCACTCACTCACTCACTCACTCACTCACTCACTCACTCACTCACTCACACACACACTATCACACAGACACTCACTCACTCACACACTCACACACTCTCACACACGCACGCATGCACACTGACTCTTTAATGACAGTAGGTGCTGCAGGTGTCCCTGTGGGGGCAGCGAGGCTCTGACCTCGGGGTTCGTAGTGACATATTGACGGCTCATGATAAATATTGATCCACGGTCCTGCGGAGGTCTTACCCCACGCCGGCGGGCCGTCCTGCTGTCCCTCTGATCCAGCTTTCAGAGAGTGTTTCCGAGGAGGCGCCACGCTGGCTGGTGATTATGATGGCGGTGGAGACGCCGCTCCAAACTTGGTCAGAGATGTTGTTTAACAAGCAGCTGCAGTGAAGTGTGTCTGTGGCGTCTCTGATTTCACGTGTGAAACATGAGAGCGACTCTGACCACGCCCACACGCTCGCTCTGAAGCGTTTAGATGACTTTGCTGAATGAAATGCTCGCAGCGGCCCTCACACTCACACCTGTACGATCAGGGTTTGTTTTATCTGTAAAATGATCATTTCTGCACGCGATGAAGAGATTTTCAAGGTTTCTGACCAGAATTTTATAAACATTAAGAAAAAACTACTTGAGCAAAAACACCCAATAATAATACAAATAGCTGCTCATTTCTGTGTTTATTCAGACCTGTGTTTTCTGTCTGTGCAGTGGTAAAATAACAGGATGAAAATGGGATGTAAATTAGGGAATTATTAAAAAGAAAACGTGTGTGTATAGAAGTAAAGATGTCTGTATATAAATCTGAATGCGCGCACACACACACACACACACACACTGTGCAGAGGCTGAGTGCTGGTCAGAGACAATAACAGCAGTGAGCTGGGCAGTGCAGATACTCGGGTTTATTAACACACAGATGCAGAGAGGACGACACACAGGAGGAGGAGGAGCAGTGAATACAGTGAGGACAATAACAGAAACACGTCTGTGCTGATTGGCCTGTCGGTAATCACATGACTGAGGCAAAACAAGTTTCACAAAGTTCCAACAATGGCCCCGCCCCCTGAATGAATCATTCCAGCTGATGTTTTTATTTATTCATCTCTATAATTCGTGATCTGACTGATGATGACAGTAACTGAACTCCAGAGTGGAGGGAGACGAGGAGGAGGGGCAGTTTCTATTTTTACTGGCTAAAAGCTGCTCTTCTGTGGCGTCACGCGGTGACAGGGCTACAGTGCGACTGGCTCTACGAACAGAAAGAAGCTGAAAGGCTCTACAAAAGGTCTCTCACCTCTGAGCGAGACAACAAGGCATCGTAAACGTTTGTTAAAGGTACAAGCCGTGCTTAAAGGGACAGCCGTGCGCTCGGGTGCAGTCCGTCCTCGCACCCCGTCATGCTATCTTTGGTTTGAACTCTGCGGCCCGTCACGGTGCGCTGGTTGGGTGCGGCGGGCTCGTCTGCTCTGGAGGGTTTTGGTTAACAGTATCAATCTGTGAAATTGCACTTGGATGTTTTGGATGAAAGCCTCGCCGTGGCCTGTGGGTCCATGCCGGAGTTGTGCTCAGGTGGAGGAGGAGGTGAGGGGGAGTGAGAGGGGAGTGGGGGTGGTGCGTTGCTATGGCATCATGATGGGCGTGTCTGAGAAGACAGACATAATGGAGTCTGTCTCCCCCGCCCTGTGCCGTGGCTGTTGCTCTGCCCCTAGCAGTAACCCTGGCCCCAGGTGTCCCGGCCCTGCCCTCAGCCTGCCATTTTGCTGCTCTCTGATTGGCTCCAGAAACACCACATGCTTGTTGGTACTGACCTTGCGGCCCGGGCCCTCCGTGCTGGCCGGCGGGGTGGGGGTGAGGATGGAGGACTGGGCGCTGCCCGCCCCAGCCTCGTTTCCCAGACTTGGGGTGGCCGTGGCCGGGGGCGGGGCTTTCAGACATGGAGGGCAGCGGCAAGGCGTCAGGTAGAGGTACATGAGCACCAGCACCAGGCTCACCACGCAGCCCAGGAGGGTGGTGAAGCCCGTGTTGAACGGTTCCTGGGGGTCGTTGCTATCCGCCAACACCGTGACGTTGACCTCCCATGTGTCGTTGCGGTGATGCTGCCGGTCCTCCGCCAGACACCAGTAGATCCCGGTGTCCTTCTCGCGTGCCGCCATGATCTCCAGGCTGCCGTTGGAGAACATCTTTAAGGACCCGTTATTCCCCGGGGGCAGCACCGACTCCAAGCTTGGCGACACCCAGAGGAAAGTGATGGCGTGGCCGGAGAGAGTGGTGGCACAGTGCAGCAGCAGCGCTTTCCCCGCCGTCACAGTAACACTCCTCTTCTGGGTCACGGCACTCAGGTTGCACTTCTCCAGGTAGCGTCCATGCTGGAGGAAGCGCACAGTGCCTCTCGGGTTCCCGTAAACCAGACAGACGTGCTCCTGCCTGAAGAAAAGCAGCGACTCAAACTCCTGCTGCTCCCAGGACCGGAACAGGCTGTACATGGGGCACTCGCACCACAGCGAGTTGTTGTGCAGGTAGAGCCCCTTCTGCAGCGAATGGGGCAGGGCCAAAATGTCCTCCAGGGGCAGTTTGGACAGGCGGTTTGAGGACAGGTCCAGCAATGACAGGTGGGGGTGGCTGTGCTTCTGAATGGAAAAGAAGGGGAAGTCTGTGAGGCGGTTGTGGCTCAGATAAGCCTTGCGCAAGTTTGTCAGTCCAGCCAGAGGTCTGCCCTCCACCCGCGAGATCCGGTTATTAAACAGCAGCAGCTCCTCCAACCCTGACAGCTCCTGGAAGTAATGCTCCTCCAGAACACAAAGATGATTGGATGACAGGTCCATGTTTCGGAGCTGAGCTCCGGACGAGTTTCTGAACGCTCCCGGCATGATCGCTGTCAGCTGGTTGTGGGCCAAACGTAACGTCTCCAGTTGAAGAAGTCCTTGGAAGGCGCCGTCCTCCAGCTGCGTGATGTGGTTGTGGCTGAGGTCCAGGGTGACGGTGGAAACCGGCATTTCTCCGGGAACGTGTCTCAGAGTCAGGGTGGTGCAGCTGAAGATGTCTGCGGCGCAAATGCAGCCGCCCGCCCGATAGGAGCCCCGAGACGAGGTGACGGCAGCGTGTACGGGGCTCGGCCGGTGCAGCTGCAGGCATACCAACAGCAGCACAGCAGCCCGCCACGCTGTCGGAGAGTCCACAGCCTGCAGGAATTCCGTGTGACCACCGACGTGCGACATGATGCCACCAGCGTGTGTCCCTTACTTTGAAAGAGCCTCAGTTTGCTGTTCACATCCTTCGTGCGCCGCGATTCATCTCATTTTGGCGTAACATGGTCGACACATAAACAGAGCAGGCGGAGGAAGCTTGCTGTTGCTCATAGTGTACGAGTCTGTGCGCGTCCTTCACTCTGAGCCTCTCATCGTCTCCTCTCAGAGCGTGGCTGTGGAGCGCGCTCAGTGTGCCTCCAGGCTGTTTGTTTGGTCTAACTCAGTTAATGTTGTCCACCTGCCAACCCGGCAGACGCCAGGAGAGGAGATGCCTAAATGGGTTATGTGAGGTGGAGGCGTCCCAGCACAGACTCCCTCTGTCAGTGATCCAGGTGTGCTGCGATGTCAGAACACCTGTCCCTGTCGTCCCATTTATCACACAGAAAAGTCAGAAATCACTTCCTGTCTCCTCCTTTCATCCCATATCTGCTCCGTGGGCGTCCTCCTTCAGCTCTGCTCGCTCCGGGAGTTTCCTTTCCGCACTCAGTCTCTGCTGCTGTGACGATGGCGAGCTCCGAGCGCCTCAGTTTGATCCTGGGATCAGACTCTCAGTGAGGTCGGCATCCCGTCTGCTCCACACTCGTCCACCACGCCGCTCTGCTGCTGCCCTGCGCTGTCTCTGGCCGCACTGAGCGCGCTCCTCGCTGCTCCCTCACAGATGTTGCTGTGTGTGTGCAGGTGTGTGTGTCAGTCGCTGCTGCCTCCGTCTCTTGACTGCGCTCGGCTCAGATGTGAGCTTCGTCTGTCGCTTCTGGTGCTTTCCCAGCTCCACCTCTCCTCCTCCTCCACTCTGGATTAACCCTCTCTCTCTCCCCCTGCTCCTCCTCCTGCTCCTCCTCCTCTCTGTTTTTGCTGCTCTGCTGCTTTCCGTCTCTTTTTGTTTCAGGCTCACACTTTGTTTCAGTCTCCTCCCTCCTCCTTGCTCCTCTCTCGGAGGCGCCGTGTGTTTCCTCGGAGGAGCGTGAGGAGCAGTGAGATGAACGCTCCTGTGATTTTACTCACAGAGTCAACAAAAATGATACTATGATCATGGTTTGTGTGATGATCAGGAGGAGGCGGGGCTCCAGCATTTCAATCTATGACACCATGAATACTTTGTGGCTCCTCCCTCCATGAACGCCATCTCCTCCGGGTTGTTCTCAGCCGTGTGTGTGTGTGTGTGTCCCTGTCTTTTGGTTTTCAGTCACAGTGTGTTTTATGCTGATTTGCTGTCACAGGATTAACATTGCGCGCACGCACACACACACACACACACACATTCAGACACGCAGAAACACACGCTCGCGCACACACACGCATGCAGATAAACACAGACACACCAACACACACATGCAGCATGCGCATACACTACAGACACACACACACAGACGTCTGAGCCCGGCGTCTCCGGGTGGCGTGCGTCCTGCCTTTCTGCTGTCGTTGCCCTGCAGGAGGACGCAAGCTGATCTCAGCCCAAGGTTAACATGAACACGAGCCCTTGAAGAGCTGAAGCTGACCTCTGACCTCTGACCCTGATCCTACCCTGCTGGACGTCCTGTAACGTCCGACTGAAGCAGCTCCACACAATAAAAACTTTATTAAGTCCAGCAGCAGGTAGAACACGGCGTTCTCTACCACGCACTGCTGTCATTGGTTAGACTGTGACACGTGACTACTGATGTAGTGTTTATTCATCTATACTGAAGCTGCTGAAGGAAGGATGGATGTATTAGAGGTGAAGTTGAGGCTGAAGTCAACGGTGTGAGGCCATGGCTGACTCGGCTGTTCTCCTGACCCTCCCAGACGTCCCGTTTCCTGTGACGTTCCTGTTCATGTGCTCCGTGTATCATTAGTGCCATAGCTCTGAACACGCTGCCCTTTCCTGGTTTATTATTAACGAGGGAACACGATGGACTCAAAACACAGCCGGCGACATTTCCAGCTGAGCTCTGTGACTCAGTTGTGTGGATGACGGCAGCCTACAGGACCGTGGAGGGGGGGCGTGTCGAGAGGCTGAAAAGATAAGGTCACGGGCGGTTTTACAGGGAAATGTCACCATGCTTCCCTCAGAGATCATCCTGTGAGGGACTCTACCCAGTTTGCTCACCGCTGAGCAACGAGCCAACATCTGCATCCAAACAAGAGGGGAAGTGACCGCTTCTGTTTTTCACTTTAAAAGCTTATTTTGGCGCCCTGAGTCACAGCGGCTAGTGCTGCATGTTTGATTCTGCAGATTTTTGCCCCCTGTGAAAAATAAAGCCTCAAATCAGAAGAAGTATTTCACTCCCTGGTATAATTCTCAAACACCTATCAAGCACCTATAAATACCTAAAGCAGGTAACTCGTAAGCTGGAGAGGAAATAGCGTGTCACAAATTTAGAAGATCATCATTTAGCCTGGAGAAATAGTTTGCTGCTTTCTTATAAAGCAACCATCTCCAACCTTCCTTTCATATCAAACATCCTTGAAAGAGTAGTTGTCAAACAGCTAACAGATCATCTGCAGAGGCTTATTTGAAGAGTTTCAGTCAGGTTTCAGAGCTCATCACAGCACAGAAACAGCTTTAGTGAAGGTTACAAATGATCTTCTTATGGCCTCTGACAGTGGACTCATCTCTGTGCTTGTCCTGCTAGACCTCAGTGCAGCGTTCGATACTGTCGACCATAATATCCTATTAGAGCGATTAGAACATGCTGTAGGTATTACAGGTACTGCACTGCAGTGGTTTGTATCATATCTATCTAATAGACTCCAGTTTGTGCATGTAAATGGAGAGTCCTCTTCACACACTGAGGTTAATTATGGAGTTCCACAGGGTTCAGTGCTAGGACCAATTCTGTTTACATTATACATGCTTCCCTTAGGCAGCATCATTAGAAGACATAGCATACATTTACACTGCTATGCAGATGACACCCAGCTCTATCTGTCCATGAAGCCAGATAACACACACCAATGAGTTAAACTGCAGGAATGTCTTAAAGACATAAAGACCTGGATGGCCGCTAACTTTCTGCTTCTTAATTCAGATCAAACTGAGGTTATTGTACTCGGCCCTGAAAAGCTTAGAAATATGGTATCTAAGCAGATTCTTACTCTGGATGGCATTACCTTGGCCTCCAGTAACGCTGTGAGGAACCACAGTGACACACACACACACACACACACACACACAGTGTGTGTGTTCACAGCCGCAGGTCTGACCTCAGCCGGTGCTCTCTCTCCTCTCAGGGTATCCCGAGCTGCCGCCGTCCTGCTGTCCGACCCCTGCTTCCAGCTCCACTCCATCCAGCACCTCCTGGGAGAAGGAGGTGAGTCCTCCAGCTCCTCGGCAGCCGTGGCCTCCAGCGTGCGTCCTGCGGTGGGCTCTCTGGGGTCGTCCGTGGCTGCCCCTGTCCCGTCGGCCGCTGGAAACTCGGGATCCTCAGAGCGCAAACACTTCTCCCTGCACGCATGTGAGTAGATGATCTTTGGTGGCTTTGGTGGGCGTGGTTACCAAGGTGGGGAAAATGTGACCGGTGGTAGCTGCAGATTTGTGCTTAGTAGGAAGTGATGTCACACACTGCTGTCATCTCTATGAGACACACTCCAGCCTCCGACCCAGCTGTCAGGGTGCATTGTGGGTAGAGCTACATGTACAGGACAGCTTCAGGCCTGGAGTCAGACCAAACAAACGTGTGCATGCAGTAAATAATTCCCTGTGCTTTTGCTGTCGGGATTACGGTCAGGGTGAGCAGCCAGGGAAAGGGTTACGTCAACTAGATATCCCCACAAGATATGAATATCCGCCGTGTGTGTGTGTGTGTGTGTGTGTGTGTGTGTGTGTGTGTGTGTGTGTGTGTGTGTGTGTGTGTGTGTGTGTGAGAGAGTGAATGGGCACCTCCCACACGTGTGAATGCGAGCGTCTTGCTTTGTGGTGGGAGCAGGAAGCTGTCTGCCTGCTGCTGTAATATTCACAATAACAGGTGGAGTATTGGAGTGAGTGTAAACACGCTGATGCCAGCAGCGCTCCAGAGCGAGATCAGCTGGTGCCTCTGATGTGGTCGGAGGTGGAGGCCTTCCTGAATCAGTGTGTGTTTGTCTTCACAGTGATGTGAGATCCTGAAAATAAAAAGATTCCCCCGGTCCTGGTTTCTGCTTCACCATCTGAGTGTGGAGCAGGCTGCAGGGGCCTGTAGCTGTGGGCTCGCTGCTCGTCTGTGATTGGAGATCGGGCTGCAGGGGCAGCTTCTCTTGTGCTGGAGTCTCGTTATGCTGGGCAAACACTGTGCGATTTTTTTCAGTCGCGCGATTCAGCTCCTGCTCAAACTGCACGATTGACTCGCAGGGGTTAGAGGTTCATAGGTCACGATGCAGGTCTCACACTATACGGCCCGATGCTCTGATGTGACCTGAGTGCTCACACTGTGCCTCCATAAAATGAAGGTTATAACAGAAGTTCTGTCGCTCTCCCTCTCTGTCTTTCACTCACACAGACACACCACCACCAACTTTGCTAAATTGCTAATGAAAAACATGATCAGGCAGCTGTGATTGAGCAGCATGTAAATCCAACTGTGTGACAAACTGCGGTGACACCCTCACGACCAAGCGATTGATGATCGGGAGCTGGTCGAGGTGTTAATCGCGTCTCGTTAACCCACATATACTACACGACGCACGATGAAGGCCAAAACGGTCGCACGACTCAAAAATCGGCTCAAAATGGGCCAAAAATCGCACAGTGTGAGCCCAGCGTTACTCGGAGGGCGTGCGAGGACAGAAACACGATGTTTGGTTTGTGCTTTCAGACTGAATCAGCTGGATGCTGCGCCAAGCGTGTGCTTTGGAAACGAGCCTGTAATGTTATTTGGACCTCAGAGTAATTGTGTTTGTGCTGCAGTGGCTTCTGTCATGATCACAGAGCTGTGAGTGCAGCTCAGAGGACAAACACTGCCTCTCGCTGCCACGCTTCATGTTTCAGGCAGCTTTGCTTTGCTCGATGTGCAGCGCTCCGACTCACCGGCCTTCGGGCTGTTTGCTGTGATGTTGGATTACAGCTGATAACTGATAACACTTTTCCTCTCTGCTGTTAGTGAGGCACAGGGTGCTGCAGGGCAGAGACAGAAGGAGAGCAGCAGGAGTGAAGGGGAAGCTTTAAAGATGGCAGTGAGGCCTGCTGTGGCGGTGTGCAGAGCTGCTGAGGGTGAAGTCTGAAGCTGACAGCCTGAGAGCTGGAGGCGCGCTGGCGCTGGAACCTGCAACACGTACGTGAAGGCGGTGTTTCGCTGTCGTCACTGAATCGGCGTGTGACTCTGTGGTAACATCACCCACCTCCTGACATGCAGTCGCAGAAAACGCCTGTGGCCTTATAGTGGAGCTCGCCACAGGGGATGGCCCAGTCGTTGTGACATCCTTATCCGTTGCCACAGCAATGCAGACAGTTTCCATGACCACGATGTGTGTCATCATGTAGAGGATATGTGCCTGGAAGGGAGGTGTCAAAATTAAATATCTGTCCCGAGATTATTGTAGCCAGAAAACATCAAAACGACACCGGGCCTTACCGAGCTCCCATAACCTGATTCTGGAATAACCTGAAATATTCTGGAATAAGGTCAGATACACGAAATAATCGGGATTAACCAGACATAAACACGACAGCCTGAATTGTAAAATAAACTGATACCTGCTGGAGTTAACATGAAGTCCTATAGAAACAGAATCTTTTTAACTGAGATGATGAAACTAGTTTAAACGCGATCACTGATGTCATTTACAGCTCCTCAGTGTGCCACAATGACACGCAGGGTCAGGTTAAAGGTTAAAGGTGCTAATACGTCTCTCAGCTGACAAACACCCTGCACGGCTGTGGGTCACCTCAGAATCAGAGAGACTTTATTTATCCCCACTTAACAAACAACAGAGCAGCACGATGTTGAAGATGAGGACAATAAGAACAGGCGATAAGAGTGAGATAATAAATACACAGTTAATACAGTTTTAAAATTAAAGAGACTGAAAGATGAATAAATAACTGTAAGTGACTAAAAGAATAAAGTGTCGGTTGTATAAGAAGAGAGTAGTTTATGTTTCTGGTCTCATCGGCTGGAGTTAAAAAGCAGAGCTGCTTTGGGGACAAAGGTGGCGCTCCTCCTCCGCTCAGTCCTGCAGGAAATGCAGCGGAGGCGTCGCCCAGAGGGGAGCCATTGAAATGCGGGGTGAAGAATGTGAGAGGGGTCGCTGATGATTTTGGCTGCCTGTCTGAGGCCTGTTGGCTGAAAACCTGCCAGAGTTCTGACAGGCCAATGATTGTAGAGCACGCTGATGCAGTGCGCTGCAGTCTGTTCCTGTATGAAGGCTGAGGGAGTGGAACCAGCAGGTGATGGAGAAGGTCGTGATGCTTTCCAGGAAGGCGTAGTAAAAAGTCATCATGATGGGGGTGCTGACTCCAAAGGAGTTTCCTAAGGAGGTGTAGCCGTTGGTGGCACCTCCTGAGAATCTCCTCTGTGTTGGCAGAGAATCTCAGGAGGTTGTCAAAGATGGTTCGCAGGTATTTGTGCTCCTCAGCTACCTCCGCTGGCTTCCCGTGGATGGTGGTGGTGACTGAAGCAGCCAGATCCCTCTGCCTGCTCGAGAAGGTCACCACCATCTCTTTGGTTTTGCTCACATTCAGTTCAAGTTTGAGCTGTCACACCACTCTACAAACTCCTGCAGAGCGGGCCCGTGGTGTTGTGAGGGCCTGACAGCAGTGACAGGAGAACTGTGTCGTCAGCATATTTCACCAGGTGACAGAGCTGTGTGGATCTGCAGTCATCAGCGTAGAGGATGAAGAGCAGGGGGGAGAGCACACAGCCCTGGGGGGAGCCAGTGCAGGTGGAACGGAGAGAAGAAAGAGAGCTGTTGACCCAAACTTTCTGAGTCCTGTTGGTCAAAAAGTCCAATATCCACAGGATCAGCTGATCATCAGGTGAAATCGGGAGGAAAGTTTAGTGGGCAGGATGTGAGGCTGCAGAGTGTCGAAGGCTGATGAGAAACCAGCAAAGTTTGGTGGAGGAGTCAGGGAGCTCCAGACGTTTGTGGATGCAGTCCAAGATGAAGAGTTTTGCATCATCGACACCTCTGCGTGCACGGTAAGGAAACTGCAGGGTCCATCAGGGGGTCAGTTGCTCTTACAATGTGCTGTTTTATGATCAGGTCAGCCACTAATCAGAAGGTCGGTGGTTCGATCCCAGGCTGCCTCCTGCATGCCAAATATCCTTGGGCAAGATACTAACCCCGTGTTTGCCTACTGGTGGTGGTCAGAGGGCCCGGTGGCGCCAGTGTCCGCCTCGCCTCTGTCAGTGCGCCCCAGGGTGGCTGTGGCTACAATGTAGCTGCCATCACCAGTGTGTGAATGTGTGTGTGAATGGGTGGATGACTGAATGTAGTGTAAAGCGCTTTGGGGTCCTATGGACTAGAAAAGCGCTATACAAATACAGGCTATTTACCATTTACCATGTTGTCCGTCTCAAACCTGGTGTAGAAAGCGTTGAGGTCGTCAGGGAGGGAGGAGGGGTTGCTGCCCTCCACCTCAATGGTTCTGGAGGTGGTGACCGCAGCATTCACAGAGGCCATGGTTTTGAGGCCCTGCCAGGCTGAGTGGAGGTCCCCATGTTTTTATACATGTCCGTGAGCAGCAGCTCAGAGTGGGCGTGGACGTGCCGGTTCACCCTGTGACAGACAATGAGCAGTTCATCACACACCTGCTGAACACCTGAACAAGCAGAACACTGAATGTCTCTGCTCCAGAGCTCAGCGCCCTGAAACAGAAGTACCTGCTGCAAGCTCCTATCGTGACAGAGGCACGGCGCGAACACGCAGAGCAAACAGACGACGACATGAATGAGAGGGTAAACAGGAGGTGATAAAGACGGAGCATCGATGCAGCAGAGGGAGGAGCTGCGTGGACAGCTGCGATGTGCTCGTCTGTCTGTAAGAGGAGTAATGTTCACCCTGCCAGCTGCCCCGGGCCCCAGATTGGCTCCCGGCAGGGGGTCTGTGACAACATGAGCCTCTGGATGCTCTGACCTCTGACCTCAGTGAAAACAGGAAGTTAATTTTATTCCTCTCAGAGTCACAGAGAGCAGGAAGCAGGGCGGGGCTACTAGTGATTTACTGGTCAAAGGTTGATGAAGGTGATGATGACGATGAGCTGGGTCATGTGCAGCCTCGCCGGCTGACCTTCATCTGTGCGAGCAGGTTAACGATGATGATCTGTGGTAACGTGATCGAGAGCGCACACCATGCTGTTCCCAGTACAGAGCTGCACACACACAGGATTATTCATGGCACCAGGGAAACCCGAGCAGTCAGCTCATTGATCAGCGATCAGCATTATTGATGGCAGGGCTCGGTCTGAGCAGCGTGGGCGGTCCGAAGCTCCTGCAGACTGCGTGAGACGTCGTAGTGAAGCAGAGCTCGGAGCTTCCTCGGTGCTGGCTGGATCGTGCAGATGTTTCAGCACCGCTGCGTCTCACACTGATGCTGTGATTCATGAGGTGGAGGTGCTGTGGGCTCTGCAGCTGATTCTCTCTGAAACGCTGAAAGGTTATTTTGGCATCTGTCACTCTTCCTTCATCCCTGCCCATCTTCTCTCGTCCATCCTGCATCTTTCCTGCCTGTCCCGTCGCTTCTCCTCTCCGTCTCCATCCTGAGTCGCCTATTTCAGCTTTTCCTCCGCCCTGATGCGTCGGTCCCGTCTGCAGGCCCAAATCAGCCTCTGCTTTATCAGATATTTGCTGTAGCAGCTCGGCAGGGGTACCTAATAAAGTGGTGCGTGATACAGATCTGTGTGCGTGTGTCACAAAGTGGCAGAGATATTTGTTAGACCAGCAGCAACCATAACCACATACCAGGAACGACAAACGTGCTCATGTTGGAATAAACATCGTTTACTGCTCGTTTGTCGCCTGTAGATGAACTGACGTGGTGGAGTTACTCTACATGAATATTCAGGTTCAATGTAATTTGATTACAGAAGTGATCAAGACACAGTGATAGTGGGAGGAGCCAGGACACTCGGTTTTCCTCTTTCAAAGGTGATCAGAGAAATATCCAGATGTCATCAGCTCCGTGATCCATGCTACACCTGTCCTCACCTGTCCTCACCTGTCCTCCTCCCGTTTCCTCTGATCGTAACTTTGTGTTTCAAGCCTCCCCCCCCCCCCCCACCACCCTACACACTCGCACACACACACACACACACACACACACACACACACACACACACACACACACACACACACACACACACACACCTTCCCTGAAAGCATGTGTGTGCTCACATGTGTGTGTTACATGTTTGTTTCATGTGTGTTAATGTGAGTTGTGGTCCATGCTGTGTGGTGCTGGGCATGCTGGGTTGACTACTCTGTGTTTTGTGGGTTTGTGCGGGTGGAGGCCGTTAATCTCTGGATGTTTTATGGATGAGAGCAAAGCGCAGCGTCGGTGATGTGCGTCTCATTAACATCAGACTGTTTACGCCGTGCTGCAGATTTATTTAGCCAATTAGACTCTGCAGAAGAACAACAACTGTGTGTGTCTGTGTGTGTGTGCGTGTGTCTGTGTGTGTGTGCGTGTGTCTGTGTGAGTGTGTGTGTGTGTCTGTGTGTGAGTGAGTGTGCGTGTGTGCGTGTCTGTGTGTGTGTGCGTGTGTCTGTGCGTGTGTGTGTGTGCGTGTGTGTGTGTGTGTGTGTGTGTGTGTCTGTGTGTGTGTGCGTGTGTCTGTGTGAGTGTGTGCGTGTGTCTGTGTGAGTGTGTGTGTGTGTCTGTGTGTGAGTGAGTGTGAGTGTGTGTGTGTGTGTGTGTGCGTGTCTGTGTGTGTGTGCGTGTGTCTGTGTGTGTGCGTGTCTGTGTGTGTGTGCGTGTGTGCGTGTGTCTGTGTGTGTGTGTCTGTGTGTGTGTGTGTCTGTGTGAGTGCGTGTGTGTGTGTGTCTGTGTGTGTCTGTGTGTGAGTGTGTCTGTGTGTGTGTGTGTCTGTGTGTGTGCGTGTGTCTGTGTGTGTGTGTCTGTGTGTGAGTGAGTGAGTGTGTGTGTGTCTGTGTGTGAGTGAGTGAGTGTGCGTGTGTGTGTGGTGTCTGCGATGAAGAGTTTGAGCACATGCCCCAGCTTCACTTCACTGGCTGCCATTTCTTTCAGGATTCATTCTAAGCTCTCCGCGGCGTCGCCCCGCCTCCTCTCTCTGAGCTGCTACAGCTTCACGCACCCACCCGCTCTCTCAGGTCAGCTGATCAGCTGCTCCTGCATGTACCCAGGACTGGGTAAACTTAGAGGAGATCGTGCTTTTGCTGTAGCAGCTCCCAAACTGTGGAAAGATCTCCCTTTAGAGATTAGACAGGCCTCGTCACCACCTGTTTTTAAGGTCACTCTTGAAAACCTACCTCTTTACCCTGACCTTTGACACCATGTGAGATGTTCGTTTATATTTTTTTAGTTTTATTTTAGTTGTTCATAGTTGATTCGATGCTGTTCTATCTTGTTTTCTTTTTAATATAGGGCTGTTTTAATTTTTATGTATTACGTGTTTCATTTATTCATTTATTTTTGCTGTTTTCTGTTATTCTATTGTTTTTAACTTATTTTCTGTACAGCACTTTGGTCCTGTGCTGGGTATTTTAAAGTTCTTTATAAATAAAATTGGATGGGATTGGAAGACCAGTGAGCACGTCAGCTGCAAACTAACATCAACAACAGTTCAGTGTTTAAGCTCCCTCAGGTCAGCAGCTCAGAGTTTATTTGGCTTTTATTTGTATGTTTCAATATTAATCAAATTGAACTGAGACAGAAAAATGTTTCAGAGTAAACACAGTGTGGTCCACCCCACGCCCCCCTTTAGACTCGCCCCTGTTGACGTCCATGTAAACCAGAGCGGCTGCCGTCAGCCTTCACCAAGCTGTCATTTAAACCTGTCAGAGTTCAGTTCGTCTGCGTACTTTAACACTCCTGGAGTTCAGATTGTTCTGTGTGTGACACAAACGGCAGTGGGCGGAGCTACAGAGTAGCTTCGATGGAGCTGCAGCCAGTAAAACCTCTGATGGTGAGATGAGATCAGAGGGCCTTTATTTGTCAGTTGCAGCTGCCACAACCGAGATGACAGACCTTGCCGACCGTACATATGACACACATCACATTGGGGAGACAGGTCAGGCTAGGTAGCAAGGAAAAAAACATGGAAATGTGTAACACAAAAGGCTAATACGGGAATGCACAGACATCATCACACCATAACACAAAACACAGACAAGCAACATGGGAGAGTGTTCCGGTGTGTACAGCTGATCTGGGAGCGCTGCAATCTTCGATCGCGCCTCCAGCTGATCCGCTGTCCACATCAGATGGGAGGTAAGCGTTGGAGGAGGCGATGGTGGTGGTGATCACGGGACCAGCTGCTGTTCTCTCACCGTCTCGGTAACAGCTCCGCCTTTCCGCGGTGTGTAAATAGACTCCGCCTCCACGTTAAACTGCCAGCGTCATCATCGCTGCTGCTGTGTGCGTCATCCACTCGCTGCCCATAGATACGTTTGTACTGCAGGCCTGGCTTCAGTCGGTCAGTAAATGAAACGCAGCATTTCTGTTAATATTTTTTAATATTGAGTTATTCCAATCACTCGAAGACTGGTTGCAGCGCTACACACACACACACACACACACTCATTCTCTGGTATCTTGGCGTGGTCCCATCAGGACGCCCTGGGTCATTGCGTGAGTGCATCGTTGGTGCCATCTGTTGCGATTCTCAGAGTTTGTGTTGGGACTCAGAGTTTTGATGTGTGGAGCTCCCGGGCCTGCCTCGAGTTTCAGAGGTTGTTGACTGATTGTTAATTCTAATTCCTGGAGCTTCCGTTACCCCTGTGTTTCTTGTGTTTCATGTGTCCCCTGTGTTTCATGTGTTTCTTGTGTTTCATGTGTCCCCTGTGTTTCTTGTGTTTCATGTGTCCCCTGTGTTTCTTGTGTTTCATGTGTCCCTTGTGCTTCTTGTGTTTCATGTGTCCCCTGTGTTTCTTGTGTTTCTTGTGTCCCCTGTGTTTCTTGTGTTTCATGTGTCCCCTGTGTTTCTTGTGTTTCATGTGTCCCTTGTGCTTCTTGTGTTTCATGTGTCCCCTGTGTTTCTTGTGTTTCTTGTGTCCCCTGTGTTTCATGTGTTTCTTGTGTTTCTTGTGTCCCCTGTGTTTCTTGTGTTTCTTGTGTCCCCTGTGTTTCATGTGTCCCCTGTTTCATGTTTCCCCTGTGTTTCATGTGTCCCATGTGTTTCATGTGTCCCATGTGTCCCCTGTGTTTCATGTGTCCCCTGTGTTTCATGTGTCCCCTGTGTTTCTTGTGTCCCCTGTGTTTCATGTGTCCCCTGTGTCCCATGTGTCCCCTGTGTTTCATGTGTCCCATGTGTCCCCTGTGTTTCATGTGTGTCTTGTGCTTCATGTGTTTCATGTGTCCCCTGTGTTTCCTGTGTTTCATGTGTCCCCTGTGTTTCATGTGTCCCCTATTTCATGTGTCCCCTGTGTTTCATGTGTTTCATGTGTCCCCTGTGTCCCCTGTGTCCCATGTGTCCCCTGTGTTTCATGTGTCCCCTGTGTCCCGTGTGTCCCATGTGTCCCCTGTGTTTCATGTGTCCCCTGTGTTTCATGTGTTTCATGTGTCCCCTGTGTTTCTTGTGTTTCATGTGTCCCCTGTGTTTCTTGTGTTTCATGTGTCCCGTGTTTCTTGTGTTTCATGTCCCCTGTTTCTTGTCTTTCATGTGTTTCTTGTGCCCCCTGTGTTTCATGTGCCCCCTGTGTTTCTTGTGTCCCCTGTGTTTCTTGTGTTTCATGTGTCCCGTGTTTCTTGTGTTTCATGTGTCCCCTGTTTCTTGTCTTTCATGTGTTTCTTGTGTCCCCTGTGTTTCTTGTGTCCCCTGTGTTTCTTGTGTCCCCTGTGTTTCATGTGTCCCCTGTGTTTCATGTGTCCCCTGTGTTTCTTGTGTCCCCTGTGTTTCATGTGTCCCCTGTGTTTCATGTGTCCCCTGTGTTTCATGTGTCCCCTGTGTTTCATGTGTCCCCTGTGTTTCTTGTGTCCCCTGTGTTTCATGTGTCCCCTGTGTTTCTTGTGTCCCCTGTGTTTCATGTGTCCCCTGTGTTTCATGTGTCCCCTGTGTTTCATGTGTCCCCTGTGTTTCATGTGTCCCCTGTGTTTCATGTGTCCCCTGTGTTTCATGTGTCCCCTGTGTTTCTTGTGTTTCATGTGTCCCGTGTTTCTTGTGTTTCATGTGTCCCGTGTTTCTTGTGTTTCATGTGTCCCCTGTTTCTTGTGTTTCATGTGTCCCCTATGTTTCATCTGTTTCTTGTGTTTCTTGTGCCCCCTGTGTTTCATGTGTCCCCTGTGTTTCATGTGTTTCTTGTGCCCCCTGTGTTTCATGTGTCCCCTGTGTTTCATGTGTCCCCTGTGTTTCATGTGTCCCCTGTGTTTCATGTGTTTCTTGTGTTTCTTGTGTCCCCTGTGTTTCTTGTGTCCCCTGTGTTTTTTGTGTTTCTTGTGTCCCTTGTGTTTCTTGTGTCCCTTGTGTTTCTTGTGTCCCCTGTCCCCTGCCTCTGTCTCAGTGTTTGTTTTGTCCCTGACGTGTCGCTGCGTGTTCTCGGTGAGCCTGAGCCTTTGCCGTGTGGACCCTGGAGTCTGTGTGAGATTCCTGCCTCCCTGGTTTCTGCTTGTTGAACAGCATTCAGTGTTCAGGGCTCAGTGTTTGTTCCCGAGTCTGCAGGCTGCTGTTTGCTCGGGAGTCCACAGGACCAACCCTCAAATCTGCTCATCCCGGGAGAAGCCACTGCTTCTGTTGGGGTGAGGAGGTGACAGCGACTCCATCATCATGGAATAAAGTCGAGCAGGAGCTCACCATCTGTGTGACGGGTGCTCGGCTGCTGCGCTCCGTCACACGCTGCTGCGTGTTGGGTGAAGCTTGGTTCCACCTTCGGGCCATCACCTATGGTCCTCTCTGGGAGGGACTGACAGAACGGACCACAGGTGACCGGCAGGTCGTCACAATCCACCAGGAGGAGATAACCTGCTCCTGTCGCTGCAAGGCAGCTCCACCTCAGAACAGGAGAATGGGTGGATGCTGGTTAATGTGAGCAGCTTCAGCGTCTGTTGGTGAAGAGACTGAGAGGAGAGCACATCCTCCACTGAGATCTTTCTTTGTCATTTTAAAAAGATCCGCATCAGCTCACAGATTCATCGGCTTCTCCGTCTCGCTCCACCTCGCACCAACTTTCATCACATGCAACCGCCGGCGTTCTCCTAATCTTACTGACGGCGTGCAGTCTTATGATCTGAGGTCTGTTGGAGCTAACTGTAAAGGGTCCTTCACACAACGGCTCCACCAATCAGCACGCTGAAGAAACGGGAACACAAACGTGTCCACGCAGAGTCACACAGCGAGGTGGCTCCTCGCAGGCAGCAGAGGCCTGTGATTGGACGGAGCTGCTTAAAGGCCCGCTCTGCGTCTGTCGTGTTCCAGGTGAAGGTTAGTTGGTTTATGGGAGATGATGTTTCTGATAAACCTCCAAACAGACCAGATCTGCAGGGCGCTGCCTGTGGATGCTGCAGACGGTCCATCTGTGTCTCAGGTTCTGGTGACGTCCTGCTGTGTCCTGCACACATCAGCTCTGCTGGTTGTAACGTTTCACTGCAGATCAACATGGCAGCCGTCCAAGCAGCCAGTCTCACAGCCTGCCCTCAGCTGAAAGAGGATCTGATTGCGGCGGGGGGGACAAATCGAAGGCCATAAAGTGAGAGGGTGGGGGGGTGAATAAATGGAGGGCAGGAGTTAAAGGAGAAGCTGTGCTCAGCATGTTCAGTCTGTGACTGCAAGCAGGAGTCACATCTGTGAGGAACAGCTCAGAAATCAGAGTTTCAGTCTGGAGCACCAGCAATGTTTGTGGCTCCTCCTCAGAGCATGGAACAAACGCTGTGCTCATTCATGGAAGCCACAACGAGCCACTAAGTGCACTCGCGTCCATCTTTGCAGGGTAAGATGTGCCTGAAACCGCAGAGCTCCAACTGTCCTGAATCTCTGCAGCACGATTGGCTCATTAACCTCCTGATTTGGTTGCCTATTAGCTTGTTAGTTGCAGGGGTGGGACATAGATAACCATTCAGGTGGAGAGAAGCTGATGATTTACCATCGATCTGTGACCCCGCCCTTACCCGAGGCCACAGACGACAGCAGAAACGAGGCGTGAGTTTAACAAATCGATTTTAGTCTGAATAACGGGATATCGATCAATTAAGTCCTGGGTCGATTATTATTGGCAGAAACACCTGAATCTCAGCTTAAAGCTCACAAAACTATTTCAACAACCACCAAACAGCTAAAACAGTAAATGAGAGACGGTACAAACACGTGGACACAGAGCGTGGATCGTTCACCCGACGGCACGGACACGCCGTCGGACTGAAAGCCCGCAGCTCACAGGTTCTGATGCTGCAGTTTCGTCACTGTGACCAAAACTGACTGAACCAGCAGCACAAGAAGATCAAACTACGCTTCACGTTTGATAAACGTTGTATTTAATTCGCTCTGACTTCCTGCACAGCTCCTGCTATGTTGATTCATGGTTTTTGATCGACTGCAGAATATTTTGCTTCATGTTTTTCTGTTGTGATGCTTACACCTCTGATGGTTATGCACTGATAAATGATCAGAATTATAACATTTCTGGCTGCCCGAGGCAAAAATCGAATGGGGACGTTCTGAATCATAACGGAGTAAGTTGTATAAACCAGAGATGATACTCAGCAGAAACGAGCTTCGTCTGGACGATGGCTCGGCTCTCAGCGAGTGTCCCCGCAGCCGTTTCCTGCTTGGTGTTCATTAAACACACCGTGTGATTGGTTTGGTAGTTTGTTGGTAGGAGTTCTCTAAAAGTTCAGAGCGAGGCGGCTCAGAACGAAGTTCAGCAAAGTCAGGTTTTCTCTGTGTTTGCTGGTTTAATAAGTGCTCAAACCCAGAGACGGATTCACCGCGGTGGTTACCAGCCGGGCTCTCTGCTTCAGGCTCTCGCTGCTGCTGTTGTTTCTGAGGTGATGGAGAGTAATGTCCCGCCCTCAGCGCAGACTTACAGGAAGTACTTCAACATAATCCTGTAAGTTTTGGAAGGATCCTTTGACACTGCGAGCTCAGGCAAAATGAGATATTAGTTTCATGTCTTCAACGATCTGCATCACACCTGTACAGGTCACCTCTATGTTTACAAACTAACGACATCGCAGAGTTTAGTTTCCTGATGTTTTCACCACATCCAATCAGCTCTCCTTCCCTGCAGAGATCCTCACATCAGCCCATGAACAGCCCTGTTTGTGTCCCCCACAGACACAGACTACATCAGTGAGGAGGAGAAGCACAGGGTGGAGCTGATGTTGGCCTTTCTCACCGAGGAGTCCAAGCAGGCTGCAGCCAGCACAGCTGTAAGTACACCTGCACCTGTCACACCTGTAAGCACACCAATGTAAAAAACATGGACGTGGCGATGTGACCCGTCGCTCACAGACCTGGTTATGGTTCTGCATCCACAGACTTCATGAGAGCCTCACACAGGCTCAGGTACCTGCTGTTACTGATATGTAACAGCAGCCATTAGGGCGGGGCCATATCATACCGTTCAGGGTAATATCAGTGTAATGTTGGGCAACGACAAGAAAATGAAACATGGCGATAGAATATGGGTAAAACGCACATGCGCAGTGCCTTTGTTTTCATACACACATGGTGGAAAAAGCATGGCGGCGACGGAGAATAAGAAGGGCGAAAGCGGATCGTTGAATGAAACGGATGAACCTGAACTGGTTTGTAAAAATGCTGCAGCTTCACTGGTGTGGAACTGGTTTAGCTTTCGTCCGTCAGATTCACAACAAAGCACTATTTTTGGTAGCGCATGCTAGCGGGCCGCCGTTATTACCGTGTTGTTTGGAAAATACGGCGCACTTAAAATCAATCCTTTGATTTTTCTGAAAGTCGACAGAGCCCCTTATAATCCCGTGTGCCTTATGTATGAACTCTGGTTGTGTTTACTGACCTGGAAACGATTTTATGTACACGGCGCTCGAAAATCTGTCAGATGTTTCAGTACGACTTTGCTAAGCTACGAAGCCGCACCGCTTGATGGATTGTCGGAGCATTACGGCTATCGCAGGCGGAGCCTCGCGGAGTGATACGTACTGTGCTTCAGCATAATGTTACCGTACTGTGTGTGTTTAACCTCTTTTAAAGTGTTGTGGATGTTATACATGGTTATGCTGAGGATGTGTCGGCCAGTTTCCACTGAAACGCCTTTTGGTTAAACTGTCAGCGAGGAATTTGCACTGTTAAATGTTTTTATAACTTTAATGCAGATAAAAAACAGCTGCTTGTTGAAGTGGAAATACATTGATGTTGTTTTGCACTAATAAAGTTGAGGAGTTGTAAAGTATTTTGTCTCGCGTCAGTTATATCGTTATCGCAAATTTTCAAACGTATATCGTGATAAATATTTTTGGCCATATCGCCCTGCTCTAGCAGCCCTATTATTGGTCACATGATTCATTAAAAATGCCCCAACACCGCACACACAGTGCAGTTCAGGTGAAGCTAGCAGACAGCTAGCAGCTACAGGCACCTGGGTCACCATCCACCTGTCAGTCACAGAGGCCACGCCCCTAAAAAAAACTTTAAATATTGAGCTCTAAAAAGGATTTACTTGTTCAGGAAGTGAATTCTGTCCAATGTGGAGCTGCTGACAGCGGCGACACCACGAAGCCGCTTCTTCTTCTTCTGTTGCTATTAAGGTGGAGTTCTGGCAAATGCATGGGCTCGTCCTTTTATAGCGCCAAAGCACTTTCTGCTGCACCACCCACACACCACTCACAGAGCTTCCATCTATGCCTAAGTGCTGTCTAACACACACAGATGGACATTGGGAGGAGCTCGGGGTTCAGTGTCTGTGGTTATTGCTGCTGGTTCTGGGACGTGCGCGCTCTGCATGTTTGCATAAAGCAGGCGCAGTAAACTGTTAGAATAGAGACGTTGTGTTTGAGACGTTGGTATTTATTTATAGCTGCTGAGACTCTTTAAACCTGCTGATGCTGATTGTGCGCTCACAGGAAAACGCCGCTGCCTGTGTGAGGACTAAAGTAAACCTGAACACAACAGAAGGACCTCGCTGATCAATATATAATTAGTCTGTAATTAATAAGTGATGAAGCTGACCTGACCATAGCAGATTAAAAAGTTAAAGTTTGGAAAAACGTGATTGTGAGAGAAAGCCATTTCCTGCGAGGTGTCTGTTCGTCCTGCTCGCCGTCTCCGTGGAGAAACCCGATCCTGGACTCTCCCCGTTGTCTCCACCACAGAGTTGGCCGGCTGAAGTGGAGGATTTATTATTGATAAAGCAGGAGAAGCGCTGCGTGTAAATCACTTTCCTGCAAAGTCATGCTCAGAGAACCGGAAATGAAATAAGAGCCAAAATATTATTAGAAGCTGGTAATGAAAGCACAGCGTTCAGTCAGCCTTCAAAGACGGAGACACCGAGGACGTGAAAAATGGAAAAGAAAGCAGAGTGTAAGTGCCGCCTGAGGTGGATTTCCACAAACCCACTAATGGCTCTCTGCTCTCGTTCAGCTGCGAGTAGGAAATGACTTTTGCTAATGTGAAGTTATGCTGCTTGTTTGGAAAGTGTTCCTCAGTCCAGACACGCCGACAAATGTTAAGTGGTTTCAAGCTGCAGCGTGTTTTTCACACAAAGCCTCGAAGTACACTCGTCTCCCAACAACACACACCTGAGAACGTCAGATATCTGATTACACACACACACACACACACACACACACACACACAAAACAAGCTTGACACTGTTTGTATTTCCCTACGACGCTTTAATAAGTGGTGCTGAAGATGCTGCAGACGAGGTCTGTTATGGGGAGTGATGACTGCTGAAGGGTCCTCTTTACGGCACAAAAAGGATTTGTTTGGCAGCATTCGTCAGACTGACCGAAGTCCAAGGAACTCAGTGAAGATCTAAGAATCAAACCTGTAGGTTACAGGAGCTGGGAACGTGTCTGCAGAGACACGATCATCATTTCAAACAGCTGTACGTGAGTTTATCCAGATGTGCCGTCACATCGTAACCAGCTTCCTCGCGACGAGAGGAAATTGGTTAGGATGTTCAGGAACAATTGAGGAATAACCGAGACTCAAACCTGCCACGAAGCTTCCACGGTCAAGCCAGTTTTACGTCTGAGAGAGCGCCGACCAAGAAAGAAGCTGTCGCCCACGTGGGCGAGCCAGAGGCAGAAGAGGCTCGGGGCGGTAAAGGGAGACTGTGTGAAAACTCTGACGCTCCCGCTTCAACAGCAGAGGGTCTCCGGGCAGACCATCGCCGTCTTCGTTGTGGAGCGAGGCTACAAACCGCTGCTGTGTTTCTATGTGCCGCATCATTTCCTGTTAAACTCACAGGTCACGCTCGAGCCAGACACGAAGAAGTAACCGAAGCATTTTACACCAGATGTTTCTGAGAAATTTGAGATGTAAGCGCTTCACCCAGAAAAACCTTTTCAAGATTTATGTAACCACAACTTTGTATGATCGTTTAAACATTTATCAGGAGAACTACAAGTTCTTCTATTTTTAAAGAGTCTTTGCAGGCGCAGGATGTTTGAAGCATCTTATTCTGGGAACAGTGGGAGCGAGGCAGGTGTGGTCCCAGTTATCTCTGAGGACCAGACTAGACGCATGAACACGATCACAGAAAAGCTTCGATCGAAAGTTGTTTATGTGATCTGCAAACAGTCCCCACGTCTGTGACGCAGCCTCTCGGTTTATCAGCACGAGCACTCTGTGCAGGTACGGCCGCTGGGTCGCCGCCTCCTTCTGTTGGGGCAGGGCTACTTTCCGCTATAAACACGCCCCTTTCACACAGTGGCGCTTTCTTCAAAAACACTGTTTGCTGTCTGATCACAGCTCACCGAGGCCTGTTGTCATTCGCCGTCACACATTCACACTGAGAAGCACCAAAACAGAAAAATCACGTAGCACCCAGGCTTCCTCGTAGACCCCAAACAGGTGTGGAGGTGAGTCTGACTCTGGTCGTTCTTCATTTGTGTTGTTTGTGGAAACGCACCGCTCTCTCAGATGGCCCCGCCCCTCCCTGAGCCTGGGTCTGTGAGCGCTTTGCTCGTACGCAGTCATCTGATTGTTGGGTCTTTATAATAAAGAGCGCTTTGAGGCGACTGTGATTTGGCGCTAGATAAATAAAACTGTGTAGAATTGAACGTTGCAGTTTTTCCTGCGCGCTGTGTAATCCTGCAGGAATTTATTACCATCACAGAGCTTATCGAGCAGGATTACCCCGGTGCAGGGAGGGCGGGCACCACCTCTGCAACCTCCTCACAAAGAGTTACGTCTGTGGAATATGGTGCTTATCTCCGTGGCGATGCAGGTGGTTATTAGGTCAAAGGTCAAACCTTCATGGCTGATCGTTTTTCTGTGACTTTCAGTCTGGAGTGTGGAGCCTATAAAACAGGAAACGAGCGAAGCACCAGTCAGCGGTTTTGCTTTCGGCGCCGACTTCCCGACAGTTTGCAGCAGATTGATCAGAGCACGTCCGGAGTTTTTACTTCACCTCAGAATAAGTGGAAAATCAGTCGCTGAGACAGGACATTATTCTCATTATTACGACACGCTGCGTGAGATAAAACGAGGTTTGGTCTGAGTGGACCTGAGCTTCCACAGAGAGGTGGGTTGGCACACGGCTGCTGGCTCTCTGATACTCACACCTAAGTCTTTGCAGCTGGAAGCAGCGATCGTTCTTTTCTTCTCGCGCGTCTTTAATGGCAGTGGAAACTTCTGTCATAATGGATGCTGACTTTCCAGGTTTCAGAAAGCCGCGGTCGCAGAGACGGCCTGCCAGCACAGCCCTGCAGACGCCACTTTCAGCTGCCCGTGTGAGATTAAATCATCAGGCTGTTTGAAAAGCTGTCAGGGCGGTTAGCTGCTGCTGTCCATCGATCGCTAAAGCACGCACGCACGCACACACACACACACACACACACACACACTCTGACTGCTTTCTTTGTGTTTGCTGATGTTTGCCAGGACAGCACACAGGATGTCAGGGCAACCAGCTCCATGGAGATGGGTGTTAAAGCTCCAGTGATTATCCTGTGTGTGTGTGTGTGTGTGTGTGTGTGTGTGTGTGTGTGTGTGTGTGTGTGTGTGTGTTAAATCTGCAGTGTTTTACAGCTGAGAGCTGCTCAGGTTTGGACTTGATGTTCTGCCTGGTCGGTTTCGTCGTCACAGCGTGATCATGGTGTTTGATGTTCGTCTGTGAGAGGTCGTCACCCTGAACTGTGACTCACAAGTAAAAAACACTGAAGAGTAAAAACCAGAGTGGAACGTGTTCAGTTTGAATCTTGACCAGTTTGATCAGGTTGGTCAGGACCAGTTTCCACCTGACTGAGTCACATGATTGTAACCAGTGACGCCCTAAAGAAAGCAAATAACAGTAAAACTAACTTATATTTGACGGTTTGTAGCCTTTGATGGTGTGATGCTAACTAGAACGTTATATCGTACGTATACAAACGTAAAGGAAACAAGCGAACAGCCGGGCTAACTGAAGCTAAACTGCAGGGAAACCACACTCGTCTCCAGTTCAGAGGAACCGTGTTTGCTCTGTGTTGGATGTTGCAGTTTTAACACCAAAGGCTTTCAGAACCTTCAACAGGTCGTGTATTACAGTGCACTGCTCAAAAGCACCACCAGAGGGCAGCCAGGTGAACGATGAGCAACATGAACCAACAGTGTTTACGGTGCTTTCTTCATCCTTCTGTATTTATCACCAAGTTATCTTCAAACAGTGAATAATGAGACACTTTGGGAAAAACTTTGATGGTTTTAGGACGACATCATGTTGTTTATGTGCAGCAGAGCTGCACTGAGTACTTTCAGCAGGACCTCTGTAATGGAGTAGTTTGCAGTGCAGTACTTCAGTTTGACTAAAGGAGGTGAAAATAAGCTAAAATCTTCTTGTGGTTTCTGTGTTTTCACCGACTGCAGACGAGCCTTCATCGTGACTCCGTCTGTGACGATCGCCTCCTTTCAAAGTAAAATAAGACTTTAAACAGTAAGTCTGTGTCTGTACTTGAGCTTTGTAGGAAACTTTATTTACAAATGTACATTATAATTTAACAAAAACTAACAACGACACATCCTGGTGTGTCATGAAGTCAGAGGCTGACATTTCTTTCAGCTAACGATCCGATCAGCCCGACATCCTGTCTGCGTTTATATTTACACGTCAGCCAGCTCGCCGTTACAACCGCCGATCCTGATTGGTGGAGCAGCGTCAGAGGAATAACAAGGATTTCATATTCTGCTCACAGGAATTTTCACGTTTCCTCGCCTCCTTCACGCGCCACCGGCTGCCTGAACTTTGACCTTTCCAGCAGAGACGCCGTGTGTTTCGCTTTGCATGAGGCGCTCATCGATGGCGGGTTAAAGCCTGATTGTTCTGCTTCTGAACCGCTGATGCATGATATTAGACTTTTCAAAGGACCCTTCATAAAGGTGTCCTCTTCCTCACCTCTACGTTCTTCTTCTGTGGTTACAAACTGGGGACAGAGACCAGCTCTCATCAGTAGACTTGTAGTCAAGACGGAGACAAAAACGTCTTTAAACTGCAGCCAGATGCTGCTTCGGTTACGGGTCTCAGGCATATCCACGTGTTTTTGCTTTCGCACAGCCCTCCTCACCGCTGTCCACTGTCTCACTTACTGAGAGGACCGACGCACGCTCCACTTGACTGTCTCGTCCATCACCCTCTCTGTTTTTCACACAATGATATTATCCTATATCCTCGCATGTGATTGGCCGCAGTATGGAGTGATTGGAGCATAGCTGCGCCGCTGTGTGAGAGCTGAGCAGCCAAAGGGAATTAAGTGAGGAGCGGCTCTCGCTCAGTGGGAGTCGACTCTGATTCACTGCAAAGCGCTCTGTAAGCACGGCTCTTAGAGCTGACGCTTTTGAAATGACACATTATCGAACGTTACGTTGCGTGTCATGGACGCTGTCGACCACGTGTCGATCTGAGACAGCAACACTGTCTTTATAGAAGACTGGCCTCGAGACATCCAACTCTATGTTTAAGGTGCGTTTAAACACGTGACCTTTGAACTTAATTTTCAAAAAGCGGGCACCACTACCTCGGTACGCTCGTGTTGTGTTTAATGTTGTGATGATGAAACTGACTGTACCTGAGCAGCCAATCAGCACTGGGGATCAGATGAATGCTGAGGACAGGATGCCGGCGACAGCGTGACTGCAGTTAAACGTCACTGTTCTGCGTACAGGTGCGTCAGGTCTCAGGTCACTGAAATCACACAGGCGTTAAACCTTAAATCAGAGCTGCAGTCGTTTTAACTAAATACTACAAAAGTTTCGGTTCGTGTGTCTTTGTTTTGCTGTATTTTTGTATCTGTGCTGCGTTGAGTTTACGTCAGTGGAGGTAAAAGCTCTGAGCGCGCTCGTGCTCCATGCTGGCACCGCCCCTTTAGATGAAGCCTCCAGTTCAGCTGTGGTGAGAAAAGTTTCAGACTGTGTGGTTGAGTACTGGCAACGAGCTGAAGACCTCGAGGTCTGAGGCAGAACCAGGTTCAGGGAGGGGCGGGGCCATCTGCTGTGATTGGTTGGGGTGAGAGAAGGAAGACAGGATAAAGACATGCTGTGGAAGAGAGACAGAGATTAATAACAGATATGATTCAGTGCAGAGAGGTCTGTTAACACATAGTGAGTGAAGAAGAAACACCCAGTGCATCATGGGAATCCCCGGCAGCCTACATCTATTGCAGCATAACTAAGGGAGGATTCAGGATCACCTGGTCCAGCCCTAACTATATGCTTTAGCAAAAAGGAAAGTTTGAAGCCTGATCTTGAAAGTAGAGATAGTGTCTGTCTCCTGAATCCAAACTGGAAGCTGGTTCCACAGAAGAGGGGCCTGAAAACTGAAGGCTCTGCCTCCCATTCTACTTTTAAATACTCTAGGAACAACAAGTAGGCCTGCAGAGCGAGAGCCAAGTGCTCTAATAGGGTGATATGGTACTACAAGGTCATTAAGATAAGATGGGGCCTGATTATTTAAGACCTTGTATGTGAGGAGCAGGATTTTGAATTCTGGATTTAACAGGAAGCCAAAACAGGAGAAATCTGCTCTCTCTTTCTAGTCCCTGTCAGGACTCTTGCTGCAGCATTTTGGATTAGCTGAAGGCTTTTCAGGGAGTTTTTAGGACTTCCTGATAATAATGAATTACAGTCGTCCAGCCTGGAAGTAATAAATGCATGAACTAGTTTTTCAGCGTCACTCTGAGACAGGATATTTCTAATTTTAGAGATGTTGTGCAAATGGAAGAAAGCAGTCTAACATATTTGTTTAATATGTGCGTTGAAGGACATGTCCTGGTCAAAAATGACTCCAAGGTTCCTCACAGCGTTACTGGAGGCCAAGGTAATGCCATCCAGAGTAAGAATCTGATTAGATACCATATTTCTAAGCTTTTCAGGGCCGAGTACAATAACCTCAGTTTGATCTGAATTAAGAAGCAGAAAGTTAGCAGCCATCCAGAGTAAGAATCTGCTTAGATTTCTTCCTTGTGAGTCTGTTGAGCATCAGAAACTGGACGGGTGAGTGTTTGTGTCGCAGCTGCTTCATAAGAGCCTGAAGATTATACTTCATCTTTTTTTATTCGTCTTAATTTTTGAGATTTTTAATTATCTTAATTTAGTTTTTAAAAAAGATGTTTTGTGGAGCTGAATACTTTCTGCTCTCCGTCCTTCCATCGATGGGATAATGAAACCCAAACACTCAGTGACGCCTGAGCGGATGGTCGTGTGCTGCCTCTGCTCTCTGTGGAAGTCATGATTGCTCCTCATCATTAGCATCATTATCCTCTGTCATCTGTTCCTCGCTCGCTCTGTGGATGCTTGCTTTTCTCTCCTCCTCCCGCCCCCACACTTCTTTGTTTTTGCCCCATTTTCTCCTCCTGTGGTATTTTGGACTCTCGGTCCACTGATGACATCGGCCGTCCTCCTGTGGGCCTCGCTGCCCTCAGACCGTCTGCCGTCAGGACTCAGATTTGCACACATGCAGCCTGCAGGCCACATCAAAGCTACCACCCCACACACACCGCGTTTCTGAGTTTCCTGTGACAGATTGTGGTATTTGTGTTATTTGTGCGCTACTCAGCGTCTGTGACCCGACAGCTGCTTGATGGTCGTCTGCAGAAAGCTTTAAGTGTCTGTTTTCCTGCCAGGACAGCACGGCTGCAGATTCCCTCAGAGCGCGGTTTACACATCCAAATATCGATCTGATACCAACGCTGGTATTGGCAGTTCGGGTCCTATCACACAGCAGTCGCCTGAGAGTGTTAGAAAAACCAGTCACAGCCGAACATCTGAATTGTAAGTTGCTAAAAATCAGGTGATCACCTCTGTCGTCAGATGGAGTCGCCGAGGAGACGTCGCTCTGCTGACCTAAACTCTCGCTGCTTCGAGCTTGCAGACGATGATGGTGTCTGCGGGTCGGTCTGCAGAGTGAGATTTTCACTTCCTGTGATGTGACTGTAACACATCAGTGCAGCTAAATGCAGCATGATTAACAATAGTCTGAGGAAATTATGTTTTTAGATCTTAGTGATACATTTATTCCCAGAGGCTCGGCTCAGCTCTTTATTAAAGATGGAGCTGCCAGCCAGGAAGACAGAGGAGGTTCGTGTGGAGGTGGACATGCAGAGGAGGCTGCTGGGATTGAGGCAGATGATCCTCTGTGGCGCCCCCTAAAGGCAGCAGCTGGAAGATGAAGAACTCTGCGGTCGTTTGTTATCTTTGCGTTGGTTTGTGCGTCTGAGCTTCATGGTGTCGGCTGTGCAGACACGTGTTTGAACCGTCCTCGCTCCACTGTAAAAAGTTTGTGTATGTGTGTCAAATTACTTACATACAGAATACATCTGCACTGTCTCACATCTATAAAAAAGAAAAAGACCCTTTAGACCTGGCTTCATACAGACCGATCAGTTTAATTAATGTAGATAATAAGATAGTTGGAAAGATTTTAGCAAGACGCCTGGAAACAGTTCTACCAACAATTATATCTCAAGACTAGGGATGGGTATCGTTTAGGTTTTATCCGATACCGGTGCCAAACCGGTACTTTTGAAACGGTGCCGGTGCTTAAAGAATGGAGAACACAAAATTGGTCCAAAAACCTCTCATGTTCAGCTGTTTTTTGTAAAAAGATAACAATGTTAGCCTTTTCTGCAGCTATGGGGCATATATGGCATCACTCTTGGCTGGAAGCAGTGCTTAAACAATGGAAAAAACACAAACTTTGTCCAAAAACCTCTCATGTTTAACTGTTTCCCACTTTTTCTTTGGTCATTTTAGCCTTTTTGGCCAGGGTGAAGGGAGCATCTGCCATCAAACAAGAAGACAGCCGCATGTAGCTATGATGATGTTTGCTAGTTCACCTTACATGCATTAATGTAATAACGTGGTTAGCCTACTCAACGTAAATTACACACGAACAACATGAAGCTACTCACGCAGAGAAGAACGGCTGCTGCTGCATCATCATCCTCATCATTTCTGCTACACTGGCAGGGCTAGGGGGCAGGACTCTCCTCTTCGGGTTCTTGGGGGATGTTGCTAACTCCGGGTCCGATAACAGGCACCACACCCGCAGTAGATGTGCTCGGTGTGAGGTCTCGCGGCAAGCTATCAAATACGGCGCATTTCTCGGCTTTTAAAAAAAACGCTATGCGTCGCCAGGTGTTTCATCGGATTCGAGGTGTTACCTCCTTTGACAGTATCACAGTATCAGCTTAAAGCACTTGTTGCTGCTGAGTTTGCATCTTTTGCTGTGAAGTACAGCCAGACTTTGACCGCTTCGCCTTGGACATTTTTAATCTGTAGCTCTGCTCTAACAGAACGTACGTACCTGGCCCCGCCTACTATCCTCGGAAACGTAAAATAATTGGCTAGAATCTAAAGTGTATCACAGCTCAGGAAAATAAAGCACCGAAATAAAGCACCGAAATGTGCGCTGCTTTTCGGTCTGGTTACTACCGTTTATGTCAGAACGATACCGGTACCCATCCCTAGTCAAGACCAAACAGGATTTATTAAAGGCAGGCAGCTGTTTTTTAATATTAGGAGACTGCTAAACATTATCTATACGCAAGACAAGCATAATCCAAACCCTGAAATTTTACTTTCCTTAGATGCGGAGAAGGCCTTCGACAGGGTGGAGTGGGATTATCTCTTCTCGGCCCTGTCGAGGTTCGGATTTGGCCCTAAATTTATTTCTCTGGTTAAACTACATCCAACCAAAAGTGTCGGTACAAACAAACAATGTCCACTCCAACTATTTCAATCTGAATCGCTCAACAAGGCAAGACTGTCCTCTCTCACCTCTGCTTTTTGCATTAGCTATTGAACCCGTTAGCTCTTCTACGGCGCTCAACAGAGGAACATACGGGGATTCAAAGGGGAAAAGCAGAACATAAAGTCTCGCTATATGCAGATGATTTACTACTGTATATCTCTTACCCTGCAAAATCAGTCCCAGTCATCATGGAGACTTTGCAAAACAAAGAAGTGTCAGGGTACAAACTGAATTTATCCAAAAGTGTGCTGTTCCCAGTCAACTCTAAAGGAACTCTACATTATATGATGAAACCAAAAATAACAGACAAATGGATCAATCTACCAACTTTACTAACAGGAAGAATAAACATTGTTAGAATGAATATTATTTCAGTGTATCCCTATTGTGATTAATAAAGCCTTTAATAAATTAGACTCCTTACTATCCTGTTTCATATGGAACAGAAAGAACCCAAGAATCAAGAAAGGCGACCTGCAGAGACCGACAGGTCAGGGAGGGATGGGGTTACCATGCTTCCGTCTGTATTGTTGGTCGTGTAATGTTCCTTCCATGTTGTTTTGGTTGTGCACTAAGGGGGCTGACTGGACAGCGATGGAAAGTGAAAGTTGTTACCCCTCCTCATTAGAGGCTATGATCTATTCAGCTCTCCTTATCCCTAAACACGACCTTAAGAGTCCTGTAGTCTCTCACACAATTAAAATCTGGACACAGATAAGGAAACATTTCGGGTGTAAGGAAGCTTCCATACTAACTCATGAATAACGCAACGTTCACACCATCACTTTCAAATATCTCATTTCTCCAATGGAACCACAGAGGGCTGCACTCAAAGGATTTATTCATCAACAAGGTTTTTCCCACATTCCAGAAACTGCAAGAAAAATTTGACTTGCACAGTAATGACGTCTTCAAATACTTACAGATCAGAAGCTTTGAAGGGAGGCTTTTTCCATCCTTTCCAGATCGGCCCCCAGACTCTGCCTTAGATAACTTATTCCAGTTTGATCCACTCAAGAAAGGACTAATAACAAAAGTTCACAATGCTTTGTCACAACTGGATGGAACTGTCACACTTGACTATCTGCGAGAGGCCTGGCAGTGTGGCCTGGGTACGAGAATCACAGACAGTCAATGGACAAAAGCCCAGGAAAATGTAAACTCTTCCTCTGTTTGTATTCGTCATGGACTCTTACAGTTTAAAGTGCTACACAGACTCCATTTATCAAAGTTGAAACTGTCAAAAATGTAAACTCGTCCTGTGAAAGATGTAAACAGCAACCTGCTTCACTGGCGCGTGTGTTTTGGAACTGTCCCTGTATAACAACATACTGGAATAATGTCTTTCAAACCTTGTCTGAGATTCTAATACGAACTCTGAAGCCAGACCCAATCTGCGCTTTATTTGGAGTGAAGCCGGTTGTTGTAGATTTGTCAGCCACCCAAAATAACGTAATACGTTTTGTGACGCTGCTGGCACGCCGTTTAATTTTACTAAACTGGAAACAAAAAGTGCCTCCTACCACATCAGCGTTGACACAAGATGTAATGAGACGTTTGCAGCTGGAAAGAATTAAACTCCTATTAAGGGAGAGGAATTCTGTTCAACCTGGCAACCTTTCATAGATCTCTTCAATACAGCACAGATATAAACGATCACTGAGCCTCATTGGTAGTCTGACGAATAACATCCTTTGTTGTTGTTGTTTGTTGTTGTTCTTTCTTTTGTTTTTTTCTGTTCAACTTTTACCGTATATATGTAACCAGTTATATTTGAATCTTTGTCATCTTTATGGAAAGAGAAAACTGGAAAACCAAGTAAAGGGATTTGGGGGGAAAAAACACAAAGCGCCAATCAGCAGCCAGGATATTCGACTCCAATCGTGAACAAAATACATGACCTAAAAACCCAGTTATCATGCAGTAATACAAAAGGCAGAGTACTCTCACAGTACTGTCAGGAACATGCTCAGAAGACTCACGGACACAAGTGACTCTCAGGTTATTGAAGCCCTTCAAAATAAAAGCTTTAGCTGTTTTTGGTGGAAATGAAGGAAGATGGAATTTTATGGACGGTCCCCTCAGACATGGCGATGGGACGTTTGGCCCTCGGCGAATCCCGTCGGCTTCTCGGAGTCTTTCGTGGCTCTGAGTCGAGCCTCCACTGCAGGCTGTGTGTTTTTCTCTGCTTGTCTTTGCCTCCTTGTTGTTCTGAGGCCATCCCTCTTACATTTTGTGTCCTCGTTATGTTCGTGCCAGTCTGTGCACACTCTGAAAGCCTCGGGTTCCCCAAACTTGGATCTCAGCTTTGTGTTGTGTTTTTGACATCCTAATCCTTCACTGTCGCCTTCCTCCCCCTTTGAGCTGAATTATAAACCAGAGGACAGAAAATGAGTTACAGCTTGTGTTTGACAGCTGGATTCAGAGACACGTGGAGCTCTGTAAGGTTGTTTGAACTGTCAGCAGAAATCTTCCTGTGAGTTTGTTGTCATGTGACCGTGTTGGTGTGAGATGCAGAACGACACGATATCGTTCACATCAGCGAGCATTGAGCTACGACGCTTTTCTTCGGTAACGTTTTGTCGTGTTTCTCCTCAGAGTTCTCCTGCAGCTAGAAATTAATCAAAGTGTGAAACCAGACCTGAACTTCAAATTGGATGTGAACAGCAGAGCTCGCTGATTTAAACGATGCTCTGAGGACGAGGACTCAAGCTGACCGATGCAGGCTCCTGTGTTTATCGCGTCAGACTCATGTTTTTGACTCCAATCCCGTCCTCGTGCGTCCTCAGCTCCGCAGAGGATTCTCACTCGGGCGAGTGTGCAGGTCCTCTGATGCTGCACAGTGATGATCCTTACTGTAGTTTGCTAAAGGTAGCTAAAGATAAACTTGGTTCTTCCCAAACATTTTTAGTTTTGCATGTTTTATCTTCACTTTTCTGGGTTTTCTCCAGATTTTCAAGTTTCCTCCTCCCATCCAAAGACACATGTTAGGGTCACCAAAGCAGTCTTAGAATAGATGCACAGATCACCTTCTCCATGAGCTCAGGGGGCCCTGAGGTAGCCAAGACACGAGCGATCTCTCCTGGGCCAGTTGGGCACACCTGAAACAGCTCACCTGAGAGGCTGTAGCAGGCTTCAAGCACAGATGCTAAACCACCTCAACTGGCTCCTCCCAGTGTGGAGGAGTACCAGCTGTACTCCAAACTCCTCAACCCACGACGGAGCCCAGACTCAGTCGAGCTCGTTCCCACTGCTTCTGTCTTTCAACCAGTTTCTCCTTCACGCTTCTCAGCTCCTCCTCCTCCTCTTCAGCTTCTGCACCATTCATCTGTCCACGTTGAAGACCCTGAGACCTTTCTTCAGCTGAGAACGTCAGCATCAGACTGCTGATTCTCATGTCAGACACTTTAGACCAAAACCAAACCGTGCTCTGGTCCAACGTCCTCAGGCAGGTGACCGGTCCAAGGTGTACAGACTCACTCTTTATCTCAGGGGTGGGAAACTCCAGGCCTGCAGCATCTCACCCTGGGTCAACACACCTGAATCAAATGATTAGTTCATTACCAGCCTCTGGAGAACTTCAGGACATGTTGAGGAGGTCAGTTATCCATTTAAGTCAGCTGTGTTGGATCGAGGACACATCTAAAACCTGCAGGACAGCCCAAAAGGCCACATCAAGCTAACCCTCAGCATCCTGCACTCAGAAGCTGATAGGACAGCGTGATGCTGCAGTGAGTGCCTGTGATCGGTCCACTGTAGGAAGTCTCAGGACATGTTCTTATCTGCAGTGTTCAGCACACGTATGTTAGCTCAGCGTGGCCCCTGTGGATGGACTGATGTTATCTCCAGATATTGTATTGTATTGTATTTAAAGGTGGCGCCGGTGAGGTCGGCTGCCGTCACGACTGCTCCGACCACTTTTTCTTTGTCTTTGTTTTTTAAGTTAGTTTTCAGCGTTTCTAAATCGGCAAAATCATCACCATTGGGTACATTAGGTATGACAGTGACACTCTTGTTTCTATTGGTTTACAATGTACTCACAATTCGAAGTTTTTAACTCCGGATCCGAGCTGGCCGAGTGAAATCTTGAGGGAGAACAAAGGGAAGCGGCGGCGGCCTAGAGGGAAGCGAGCCGGCGTCAGGAACAGGCTGAGAGCTCGTGCACACCGCACACCTCTGCCTAGCATCCTGCTCGCCAACGTCCAGTCACTGGAGAACAAGCTTGACGACCTCAGGGCCAGGATAAAGTTCCAGAGAGACATTCGGGACTGCAATCTCCTCTGCTTCACCGAGACATGGCTGAACCCAGCGGTGCCGGACCACGCCATCCAGCCGGCCGAGTTCTTCTCGGTTCACCGCATGGACAGGACACGGGACTCGGGGAAGTCAAGGGGAGGCGGCGTGTGTTTAATGGTGAACAACAACTGGTGCAACAGTGCGAACGTTGTTCCTCTCACACGCTCCTGCACACCAAATCTGGAACTACTGTCCATCATGTGTCGTCCTTTTTATCTACCTCGGGAATTTACATCGGTCATTGTAAGTGCCGTTTATATTCCACCACAAGCGGACACGGTCACCGCCTTATGCGAGCTGCACGAGGCACTCACACAGCACCAGACACAACACCGGGACGCTGCGCTTATTGTGACGGGGGACTTTAATAGCGCCAACCTCAAACGCGCAGCGCCGAACTTTTATCAACACATCACCTGCCCCACCAGGGGTGAAAGGACACTGGACCACTGCTACACTACGGTCAAGGACGGCTACAAGGCACAATCCCGCCCTCCTTTTGGCAAATCTGATCACGCCGCCATCTTCCTCATCCCAAAATACAAACAAAGGCTGAAACAGGAAGTTCCGGTTCAGAGGAAGGTCGCGCGCTGGACGGATCAATCGGTGGCCGCGTTACAGGACGCACTCGATGACGCAGACTGGGGCATGTTCAGAAACAGCTCCGATGATGATGTCAACGTGTTTACGGAAGCGGTTGTGGGATTCATCGGGAAACTAGCGGATGATACCGTGGAGACAAAGACTATCACAACGTTTCCCAACCAGAAGCCGTGGGTGGATAAAACCATCCGCGACGCTCTGAGATCCCGCACCGCTGCCTACAACACGGGACTCATGACGGGGGACATGGACCCGTACAAAGCCGCGTCATATAACGTGCGGAGGGCGGTGAAAGAGGCGAAGCAGCGCTACGGGAGGAAACTAGAGTCACAACTCCAACAGAGTGACTCTAGGAGCCTGTGGCGGGGACTAAGGACAATAACGGACTATAAAGCACCAACAACCGGTATGACGAACGCGGCCGTGACTCTGGCAGACGAGCTGAACACTTTCTATGCTCGCTTCGAGGCTGCAGCTAAGGTCTCCAATGATGCTAGTGTTGGCGGCGATAACGGCTGCAGACAGGAAGATACTGCCAGCACCGGAAACGTGCTCGTCATCTCCGAGCATGAAGTAAGGAGAGCCTTCAAGAGAGTGAACACCAGGAAAGCAGCAGGACCAGACGGCATCCCAGGTCGTATCCTCAGAGACTGCGCATACCAGCTAGCTCCTGTGTTCACTGAGATATTCAACATCTCTTTATCTCAGTCGGTGATCCCCACATGCTTCAAAGAGTCCATCATTGTTCCTGTCCCGAAGAAACCCCACCCTGCTTCTCTCAATGACTATCGCCCTGTAGCCCTCACCTCAGTAGTGATGAAGTGCTTTGAACGCCTGGTCAGAGACTTCATCATTTCACTACCAGACACACTGGACCCACTACAGTTCGCTTACCGTCCAAATCGTTCCACAGACGATGCCATCTCTCATCTCCTCCACACATCACTCACTCACTTGGACACTAGAAGGGGGAATTATGTTAAAATGCTCTTCATAGACTACAGCTCTGCATTTAACACCATAATTCCCTCCACACTCACCACCAAGCTGGAGCATCTGGGACTCAGCTCATCTATGTGTCAGTGGATCTCCAACTTCCTAACTGGCAGACCACAGGCAGTAAGGATGGGCGGACATGTCTCAGCCTCCACCACTCTCAGCACTGGAGCCCCCCAGGGGTGTGTTCTGAGCCCCCTGCTGTACTCTTTGTACACATATGACTGTGTGGCCACTACCAGCTCCACCACCATCATCAAGTTTGCTGACGACACCGTCGTGGTGGGCCTGATCTCTGATAACAACGAGACGGCCTACCTGAAGGAGATTAGGAATCTGGAGAACTGGTGCCAGAGGAACAACCTCCTTCTAAACGTCAGTAAGACAAAGGAGCTGATAGTGGACTTCAACACTAAGCAGGAGAGGAACTACCAGACCCCCGTCATCAACGAGTGCCCAGTGGAGAGAGTGGACAGCTTCAAATACCTCGGAGTTCACATCACGCAGGACCTGTCATGGTCCTGTCACATCAACACCGTGGTGAAAAAGGCCCGACAGCGTCTCTACCACCTCAGACGCTTGAGAGACTTCCAACTGCCCTCCAAGGTGCTCAGGAACTTTTACTCGTGCACCATAGAGAGCATCCTGGCGGGAAACATCTTAACCTGGTTCGGGAACAGCACCATGCAGGACAGACGAGCTCTACAGAGGGTTGTGCGGTCAGCTGAGCGCACCATCCGCTCCGAGCTCCCTGACCTGCACTCAATCTACAGCAGGCGGTGCTGAACCAAGGCCAGGAAGATCGTGAAGGACCTCAGCCATCCCAACAACAGACTGTTCTCTCTGCTGAGGTCAGGAAAGCGATTCCGCTCCCTGAAGACCAACACAGAGAGACTGAGGAGGAGCTTCTTCCCGCAGGCGATACGGTCTCTCAATCACACCACCACACAGTACTGACCCACACATATGGTTCTTACACACACACTGGACTTTCTGGACTTTGGTTTCACTTCATTACTTAAATCACGCTGCTGTTATTGTGTATATATTTATTTATATTTCTTCATACATTCTTATATAGTTCTATATTGTGTATTTTGTTGTACAGTTATTTTATTTTCAACTTTAATTTATATATTTTATCTTATTCTTCCCAGTTAAATTTACCCTTCATTCTAATTTGTGTTGTACAGTTATTTCATTTTTAACCTTAATTTATATTTTATTCCTTCCTAGTTAAATTTACCCTTTTTAATTTTTCATATTTATTTCCTATCTTATTCATAGCCTTTTCCTTTTTTGTTCTCTTTAGGTCACGAGCAGTTGTCCAAGCATTTCACTACATATCGTACTGTGTATGACTGTGTACGTGACAAATAAAATTTGAATTTGAATTTTATTTATTTTTACAGTGGAAACAGCATGTCAGTGATCCATGCATCATGCTGCATTCTCATTGGTTGATGAGGACTTACACTGTGGCCAGTATAAATACGTTCCCAGACCATTAACGGTTAATTTCACTGAGGTCTTGAAGGATGATTGCTCTCTCTTACTTCATCTGTTAGAATGAATATTAATGAGCTGAACTATCTGAAGTCTCCTGTAATGGAGTCAGAGGTTGATGATGATTTGCATACGTGCGGCCGTGTGGAGGAGGTGGGATCAGAGCGACAGCTGCTGAAGAGCGAGGAGGCGGCGGCTGAGGGAAACTCCAGCGGCTGCGCTTTCACACCAGATTTAGAGAAGAAGAGGGCGAGAAGGAGCTGAAGATGACGAGGAGCAGATGGAGAGAAGCAGCAGGAGTGCATGAGCGTGCACGACTCACGAGTTTACCTGCAGAAAAAAGTATGTGTCAATGAAAGTGTTTACGTTTCATCCTGTCAGACAGGAAGTGACCATCTCTCTGCTCCTCATCAGCAGAAATGTTTCGTTCCCCCTTCGTAACACCTGTATGCTGGGGGGATGTTTGCATTGTTAGGGGCGTGGCCTATTTGACTGACAGGTGGGCTACACCGGTGCAGGTTCGGTCTCTCGCTGTTGACTGTGTGACCGGTAAAAGGCTTCAGTCGGCCCATTCTTGTGAAAAACACGAGCTCTGTAATTCTTCTGACACTGATCTGTTTCACAGTCTGAGGAGAGACCCACTCCACTGTTATCAGAGCGTTTCACACCTTCGAGTGGGCGTAAATCACTTCATATGAAAACATAATTTTAACATTTAGCCGCTTTGCTGTAGATGCAGTCGGCTCGTCACCAGCAGCTCATTTCCATCTTTCTGCCACTTTTCCACTCATGTCAGCTGCTGCTTTCAGCTCATTATGTGACCTCGTTCAATCGAGAGCTGGACAGTTAGCGTTAAAAACAGAATAAATTTAAAGGGACGGGATTCTTTCATCACAAACACAAGTGTTCAGACTCAGATCAGAGAGTCGCAGGTTGGTTTCAGGACTGGAAAACAAAGGTGGTTTTCAGTAAACGGTTTCTTCTCTAATCTTCAGTCGAAAAGCAGCGAGAAGAGAAAAACATCAGGTGATGAAATGAGATGAAGGTGAGGTGGGAGGAAAATGTGAAGGGAAGCGGACTGAGCTGAGAGAGTGAGGTGTCAGAGGTCCAGAGTCGTCAGAGACTTAAATGAACAATCAGCGGCAGAGAGGAGAGGAAGGTGTCAGGCGAGGAGGAGGAGGTGCTGAAAGGAGACGCAGCCAGGGAGAGAGTATTGATTCCTCTAAACGCAGGGGATTAACGGCGGTGAGGAGGAGAGAGAGAAGAAGAAAGCAGAGGTGACGGGTAATCACCCGACAGGCGGGTTCCCGCCTGCCGCGTGTTCCCTGGAAGCAGCTTTTGACGGCATGCTGTGTGCGAGTTTTTTTAATTAACTTATTGGGAATTTCGGTTGTTTATAACCCACACCTGCCACTCAGGGAGAATAAGGGTGACCCAAAAAACCCACATCAGAAAATCCTGCTGATATCTGCACTGATGTGGACGGGTGGCGTGTCAGGATGCCACGTCAGGATGCCACGTAGGTCGATGGAAATGGAAGTGATCAGCCTACAGAGGGCTCAGTTCAAAGACGCCCTGAAAATCAATGTGAAAACATGATGCAGCGGGCGCTCGGTAGTTTGGACGGCCCCCACGTGCTTGTACACATGCTCGATGTCACGCTGTGGTGGGCGTAGTTTGTGATGTGGCGGCAGGGAAGGCTGACACACCGGAGCACCATCAGCAATCACGCCTCTTCGCATAAAAACAATGAACTGGGTCCTGAGTTGTGTATGTGTGGCTGGCCCGGTGTGTAAGTGACGACAACCGAAATAAAGGAAAGCGTTTGAAAGTACAAGAACGTGGTCGAGTCTGCCACACATCTTCTACACACGTCATTCTTAATGAGTTGATGGATGGCATCCTGGGGAACTCCTCCCACATCTGGACCAGCTCATCACTGAGGTGCAGCCTGGCGGCGTCGGGTGGACCGAAGCATCCTGTCCTACAGCTGTACTGTTGGATTCTGGTATCAGTATCTTCATCTTCGACCCAGGGCAGGCGCTGACACGGGTCCAGTCCATTTATGAAGTGGCTCCCCGCTGCACAGCTTACACTACGCTGCGCAGCCGGTGTTTCAGTTCAGCTATCAGAGTCCTCCAGCTGTAGACCCTTCCTGTTTGGGGGGGCGGGGGGGGTCTCATTGAGGTCTGTGCTGCACCTGTTGGTAATTTCATTAACAGCACAGTAGCTGATTACACCTCCTCTAATGACCTGAGCAGATCAAAATCCCAGTTTCACAGACTTGATGTTGTACTCTGATTCAAAAGTGCTGCTTTCATTCTTTGAACAGTGTTACAGTGTTACAGTGTGTTACAGTGATAGTGTGTGACAGTGTGTTACAGTGTTACAGAGTGTTACAGAGTGTTACAGTGTGACAGTGTGTTAGTTACAGTGTGTTACAGTGTGTTACAGTGTTACAGTGTGTTACAGTGTGACAGTGTGTTAGTTACAGTGTGTGACAGTTACAGTGTGTTACAGTGACAGTGTGTTACAGTTATCAAATCAAATTCAAATTCAAATTTTATTTGTCACGTACACAGTCATACACAGTACGATATGTAGTGAAATGCTTGGACAACTGCTCGTGACCTAAAGAAAACAAAAAAGGAAAAGGCTATGAATAAGATAGGAAATAAATATGAAAAATTAAAAAGGGTAAATTTAACTAGGAAGGAATAAAATATAAATTAAGGTTAAAAATGAAATAACTGTACAACACAGGGAAGAATAAGATAAAGATAAATATATAAATTAAAGTTGAAAATAAAATAACTGTACAACAAAATACACAATACACAATATAGAACTATATAAGAATGTATGAAGAAATCTAAATATAAATAAATATATACACAATAACAGCAGCTGTGCAAGTATTAACCGGAAATGAAGAATATAGTGACCAGTGTTGTGCAAAACCAAAGTCCAGAAAGTCCAGTGTGTGTGTAAGAACCATATGTGTGGGTCAGTACTGTGTGGTGGTGTGATTGAGAGACCGTATCGCCTACATCGTTACAGTGTGTTAGTTACAGTGTGTTACAGTTACAGTAGGTTACAGTGTTACAGTGTGTTACAGTGACAGTGTGTGATAGTGTGTTACAGTTACAGTGTGTTACAGTTACAGTAGGTTACAGTGTTACAGTGTGTTACAGTGACAGTGTGTGACAGTGTGTTACAGTTACAGTGTGTTACAGTAGGTTACAGTGTTACTGTGACAGTGTGACAGTGTGTGACAGTGTGTTAGTTACAGTGTGTTACAGTTACAGTAGGTTACAGTGTTACAGTGTGTTACAGTTACAGTGTGTTACAGTGTGTTACAGTTACAGTGTTACAGACTCCACCTGTTTCTGAAAGAAAACATGTTTAAAGCTCGTCTACCGATTCAAATGACGGTGTGTTCAGAGTCTGAACGAGATTATTTCAGGAGGTTTTCTTCTCAGCAGCAGCCTGACTGCTGTGTGCAGTGGGTGGTGAAAAGTGACAGAGGAGGACATGCAGGAGGAGGTGGAGGCGTGACATCCAGGTGTCGATAGGTTGGAGGCTTCGTGCTGTGTGGCTGCAACAGAGAGAGATGGGTGGACAGCGGGAGGGTGGGAGTCAAAGGAAGGAATACATAAAGGAGGGATTTGTGTGGACGTGTTAACTGCTGCCACACAGAGCAGCTCAAGATTTGGGAGGCTGGAATCATTATGCACATTTTTAACATTTTTCTCTCTTATTTTGAAAGTCTTTGTGTTTCCCTCTCAGATGAGTGGGTGCAGCATCACCCACAGGTTTGTGGCAGCGTTACCATGATGGATGTTGGTTTTCTGCAGGTAGAGATCTGTGTTGGTGTTATCCACAGCAGCAGAGACGGCTGCTGATGGGCACGCAGTCACGCCCAGGTAGAAACTGGAGCTCCGCCTTCTGGACGCTCTGTTAGTACAGTAACCTCACAGCAGCCATGTTACTGGTCACATGACTCATTCAAAAGGCTCCAACAGCACAAACAGGATGCAGAGGTCCAGTTCAGCCTATCAGACACCTCTCAGTCAAAGGCCACGCCCCTAACGATGCAGACTTTAAATGATCTATGTAGACCAAACAGCTTGTGCCGTTTGTTAAACTGTCAGTGTGACCTTTCCCCTCTGTGGGAGTTTCACTCTGTTGATGAGCACGCTGACCGGCACCTAAACTTTACAGATGTGTGCCAGGGAGGTGCTGGGAGGAGGTGAGGAGGAGTGGAGGCTGAATCTAGTGAAGAAAGGTTGTGAAGTGAAAACATGAGAAGGCAGCGAGTGTGAAGAGCGGGTGTTGATGTCTGCGGGAAGAGTGTTTCCCTTCGCGCCCGCGGCGTTAACTCACATGTCCCATCATGCACTGGGGCGAACGCCGGCAACAGAGACAACAAAGTGACTGATGAGTTTGTCTTTCTGTCCTCAGCCCACCAGCGAGGAAGACCTCTGTCCCATCTGCTACGCCCACCCCATCTCTGCCATCTTCAAGCCCTGCTCACACAAGTCCTGCAAGTGAGTCGCGCACACACACACACACACACACACACACACACGCGTCGGGTATTCATATCTAATTGACATAATAGACAACCCCTTACCATAACCTTATCGTAACACTGGCACTAACGCCACATTCTGAGTCTCAAACATGCTGGTGGCGGGCAGCACATCCCGAGTTTACAGGACGCTGAGACGGCGATGAAGAATGCCTTGCTCGGTACAGCTGATGACGTGACGGCGAGTGTGGGGCAAGCAGGATCTTGAAAGTGTGAGATTGATCCTGCAGACGTCCTGACACACACAGATATGGCTGACTCGCACACTCTCACCTGTGTGTGTGAGTCAGCTGTTTCCTTACTGCAGCTGGACGCCGCCGTGGGCGCAGACCTCGTTCATATCTGGATGCATATTTCATGCTATCCTGAAGGTGCGCTTGATTTAGCTGAGCTGGCACGCCGACTCAGCGGCCGTATGGATTGCTGCAGCATGATGGAGAGCGCTGTCACCGGGTGAACCAGCTGATTCCTCCTCGTGACAAACGGACCCGTGAGAGCAGCTCTGAGCGTTCACTCGGGCCCCTCTAAAACACACAGACAGGTTTCAGTGTGTGTCACACATCACGCCGGGTGAAACGAAGCTTCAAAACGGATCAAACGTCGTGTCGTCTGATTGGACAGCTGTGTGTTGTCGGTCCTCTGGCAGCTTTCTTGGCTCAATAACGACTTAAACACCGTCAGAAAAATAATCTTAATTCTGCCACATTATTCTTTATTCTTACTGAACCTTTCAAAATAAAAGCCAAAACCTTCAAACCAATATTACCACCATTAAAAAACATCTAAAGTAACATTTAATTGTATAGCACCTTTCAAAATAAAAATCACAAAGTGCTTCACAGAAACGCTAAAACACAGAAACAAAAATGATTTTAGCTGTTTTATAAAAGAGACTGCTGAGTCCACAGAGCTGAAGCTCAAAGGGAGAGGGGTCCAGAGTCTGGGGGCCACAGTTACAAAAGCTCTGTCAACTTTTGTTTTCAGCCTCATATGATGGACAACCAGCAAGCCCTGATCACATGACCTCAGGGACCTGCTGGGATGTAAAAGATCTCTGATGTATGTCGGTGCTCGTCCATGCAGAGCTCAGAACGTGCTGAAGAGGGAGTAAATACAACAGAAACAATCTGATAAACCCTGAGACAGAAAATCCCCCGACAGCTTCGTTAGAGTCGTTCAGGTTAGCCGCTGTTCTTTAAATATGGCTCATTGATGGGGTGGGCGCAGGAAGTGATGCAGAGCGGTGAAAAGCATCATCCCAAAGAACCAAAAGCACGACCTAAGTGTCGTCTTACAAAGAGATCCGCACATGACGTAGCCAGCAGGTCCTGGCTCGCCTTCATCTGTCTGAGTGTTTGGAGGCAGGTCGCCTCCCACAGCTGCAACCTGGCCCTCAGAGGTGGACCTGCAGCTCGCTGCTGCACGTGCTCACAGTAACCCACCAACAGCAAAACGAAGATGTGTCAGCGCAGCTCAGTCACACATAAACACCTTACATGCTCAAAGCTGTTTGCAGACGATCACATGATCAGCGTAACTTCCTGTTTCCTCTGCAGAGCCTGCATCAACCAGCACCTGATGAACAACAAGGACTGCTTCTTCTGCAAGGCCACCATCACCGGAGTCGAGGACTACAGCAAGCCGGCCTCCTCCTAACACACACACACACACACACACACACACACACACACACACACACACACACACACACACACACACACACACACACACACACACATGCAGGGTGAAATGAGGCACCATAACTACACACAAAAAACCAGAGCAGTGATGTGAAGGCAGCAGCAGAACCAGCTGTCACATTAGCACAACAGCACCTCCACCTGTCAAAGCGAGTACACCACGCGCACAGACACACACACAGACACACACAGTGCTACAGGGCAACAGGATGCAGGCGTGTCGCCTCTGCAGAAACACACAAACAGGAAACAAAGGAGAACCTCATCCTCAGCAGAGGAAGGCTTCCTCCAGGACTCCCACAGTAATTTAACACAGACACACAAAACTCACATAAAACACACGAAAAGGTCGACAAAGAGCCAAACAACCGCAGATAGGATCCAGCGTCCTCCATCACCACCTGATCCACAGCTCAGAGAGCTGTACCTGTACACACACGCCTGCTGGACTGTTGTTACCCTGCTGTGACAGCGTTTCTGTCCTTATCACCGTCAGGCTCCAGATTCAGTGTCACAAACAAAGAGGGCGTCACTGCTGTTGAAAAGCTGCTTTAAGATAAACGTCCACATCATTAAGAAGTGATTTCAGGTCTCATAAACTTCATTCACAGCAGAACACAGAAACATGTGACCTGTTCAAATCGGTTAAATAAGCAAACGTCCATCCTTTAACTACAGGCTGCTCTTCATCAGTAAAATTCAAACCGTCAGCAGATGTTTGAACTGTTCTCCACGAATCAGAGAAAACCTGAACCTGGCGTGGATGAGACGCACATGTGTATCCGGATTACTGCGCTGATGATGATGACGGTGGTGTTTCTGCTGGAGGAGTCGTTGCGTGCTCGCTGTACTCTGCTGTTAGTTCCACAGTTATGATTTCACACATGTTCACACTGTGGGGCGCCGTTTGTAAAATGAAACATGCTGAAATTAACTGCAATATTTTTCCACATTTAGCTAAAAACGAGTCCTTTTTTTACAACATTTAGTAAAATACTTGTAACTTTTCACAGTTAAAACACAGTTTTGAATGTTAAATCTAAATATTATATTTAAATCTAAATGTTACAGGAAACTAAATATTTAGGCTAACATGTAAAATTTATTGTACGGATCAACGGAAATACCAAAATAAAAGCTTTACGAAAACCTCGGGAAAAAGGAGAACACATGAGAACCGTTTGGACTCAATCTACACATGGTTCATTTTCTTAAAATCACTTTGGACAACACTATTTTACGCCATTTAGCTGCTGGTTAAAGTTAGGTTATGGTTAGCTTTAGGGCTGGAACGTCGGGACCGTCCACTGGGATTCAGCCATAACCCGGCGCGGACCATAAGTTTCCTCAGGAACGCCGCGGGACGTGACAAAACATCGGTATGCTACGCCCCGGGAGAGAGCAGACACAGCCCCGGGGCTGTGTGTGACCATCAGGTGTGAAATGACCCCTGCTGGTCACTTCTCACCGCCATGAGCTGCTTCACTTCTTGCCTACCAGCAGCGATTTAGCTGAGAACCTCCAAAGATCCGTTTCGTCGGCCATCCAAAGGTTCAGCAGTAGTGCGCTCAGCAGCTGCAGTCTCCACTTCACAATCGCTGCAGCACACGGACATGCTCGTAGGCAAGAAGTGAAGCAGCTCATGGCGATGAGAAGTGAGGGGGAGAGCAGACATAATCCGACCAATACCGGCACACTTTTGCACCGGAGGTTTTCGTAAAGCTTTTATTTTGGTATTTCCGTTGATCCGTACAATAAATTTGCATGTTAGCCTAAATATTTAGTTTCCTGTAACATTTAGATTTAAAATTTAAAATTGTGTTTTAAATATGAAAAGTTAAAAAATATTTTACTAAATGTAAAAAAGTTCTTCACAAAAACATGTTTTTGTAAGGTTTTGAGCTAAATGTGGAAAAATGTTGCCGTTAATTTCACGTTACAAACGGCGCCTCATATCACACAGTCTGAATGCGACGCCGTCACTTTGTTTTCAGCATGTTGAGGACGGCGTGCCCCGGCGGCGTGTTTATGGCGTGTTAGCGGCACCTCTGTGTGCCGCTCCGGGCTCCTGTAACCACATTAAATTATTTATCCTGAACCAGCAACCGTCTCTGTTCATTTTGTGAATTTATTGATTATTACTGATTAGTTATTGGAGTTTCTTGCTAGCCGAGCCACCTGACCTCAGAGCGCTGACTCCGCAGTCTGACGTGAAGCTCGATTTTCTTCCTTTATGGGACAAACAGAAAAGGCTTCACTGTTCTCAGCCTGTCAGGTGTAGGCATGGGTATCGTTTAGGTTTTATCCGATACCGGTACCAAACCGGTACTTTTGAAACTGTGCCGGTGCTTAAAGAATGGAGAACACAAAATTGGTCCAAAAACCTCTCATGTTCAGCTGTTTTTTTGTAAAAAGATAACAATGTTAGCCTTTTCTGCAGCTATGGGGCATATATGGTATCACTCTTGGCTGGAAGCAGTGCTTAAACAATGGAAAAAACACAAACTTTGTCCTAAACCTCTCATGTTCAGCTGTTTTCCACTTTTTCTTTGGTCATTTTAGCCTTTTTGGCCAGGGTGAAGGGAGTATCTGCCATCAAACAAGAAGACAGCCGCATGTAGCTATGATGATGTTTGCTAGTTCACCTTACATGCATTAATGTAATAACGTGGTTAGCCTACTCAACGTAAATTATACACGAACAACATGAAGCTACTGACGCAGAGAAGAACGGCTGCTGCTGCATCATCATCCTCATCATTTCTGCTACACTGGCAGGGCTAGGGGCCAGGACTCTCCTCTTCGGGTTCTTGGGGGATGTTGCTAACTCCGGGTCCGATAACAGGCACCACACCCGCAGTAGATGTGCTCGGTGTGAGGTCTCGCAGCAAGCTATCAAATACGGCGCATTTCTCGGCTTTAAAAAAACGCTATGCGTCGCCAGGTGTTTCATCGGATTTGAGGTGTTGCCTCCTTTGACAGTATCACAGTATCAGCTTAAAGCACTTGTTGCTGCTGAGTTTGCATCTTTTGCTGTGAATACGTACCTGGACCCGCCTACTATCCTTGGAAAGGTAAAATGATCCAAAGTGTATGACATCTCAGGAAAAAAAAAGCACCAAAATGTGCGCTGCTTTTCGGTCTGGTGACTACCGTTTATGTCAGAACCAGACCCAGATACCGGTACCCATCCCTAGTCAGGTGTCGATCGCTGGGTGAGATCCTGAACGTTGACGCAGCAGAAACCACCCCGCTGAAGGAGCAGACGAGGTGATGGAGCTCCACCCCTCACCTGACTCACCTGAGACGAACCAGGAGGCAGGAAACTGAACACATCTCTAAGTTACCGTACTCAAAGACCTGCTGTAAGAAACCGGCACCGTCAGGGTCACCTAGTCCAGCCCTAACTATATGCTTTAGCAAAAAGGAAGGTTTGAAGCCTAATCTTGAAAGTAGAGATAGTGTCTGTCTCCTGAATCCAAACTGGAAGCTGGTTCCACAGAAGAGGGGCCTGAAAACTGAAGGCTCTGCCTCCCATTCTACTTTTAAATACTCTAGGAACAACAAGTAGGCCTGCAGAGCGAGAGCCAAGTGCTCTAATAGGGTGATATGGTACTACAAGGTCATTAAGATAAGATGGGGCCTGATTATTTAAGAAGGGGACATGAAACGCTGCCCACGTAAAGGCTCATTTACACCATGTTTAAAGTTTTAAAACATGTTTAGCGCCATCTTCTGTCAGTACGGAGCGTGACGTCTTGTGGTTGGTTGAGGCTAACAGACTCGCATTAGTTTATGTTAGCTAACTAGTAACAGGATGTCCATGTTACCGTCTGCAGCAGGAAGTGGCTGTTCGCTGTTTGGCTAGCTGCACTGAAACAGGATAATCCAGCTGTTAGCCGTGATGTTGGCGTTTGTAAATGAGCCTGTGTGAGTCACCACACCTGGAGTCCAACACTGCAGCTGTTCCTCACCGAGCCGTGAAATCTGCCTGCAAACGGATGTTTGTAAGATGCAATCAGCTCACTGTGTAATAAAATCTTTTTTCCCAACACAATCAAACAGTTTCCAGCATCTGCATGCACATCACACCAAAAACACAAGTTTCTTATGAAACATGATAGAAAATCCTGACATCCATCAGCAGAGATTTTATTGCATAAAGTAGAGCTGATTGCATCAGCTGATTGGTGTCAGTGCAGCCAAACAATGAAGAACCACTTGCTGTTGTGTGTCTAAACTTTTAAACACTTATTTCACAGTGTGTCAGAGTTATATCTGTCAGGGCGTGTGCGTCTGTGTGCGTGCGTCTGTGTGTGTCTGCGTGCGCGTGTGTGTGCGTGTGTGTGTGTGTGTCTGTGTGCGTGTGTGTGTGTGCGTCTGTGTGCGTGCAGCGTTTTTATGTCCTCTTTATTTAACAGCGAAGGAGAAGTGTGCTCCGCATGAAATGATCTTGTGTCTGTGTGTGCGTTTGCTTCACAGACTTTGTGTTTGTGCTTTCACTGCTGTTTTCTAATGAAAGCGCTTTGACTCGATGTGTAACAAACTGCACTCACACAGCATCCAGTCAGATGTCACACTGACCTCGGTTTTTCCCCTGGACTGGACAGTCTGCAGTTCACACTCACAGTTTTCTTCATGTAGATTCAGGCGGAGTGGACAGAGGCCACAGGATCACTCTTCATCACGGCTTCAAACTCCTCATTTCACACCCGTAAACAAAGATGGCCGAAGCCTCAGAGTCCGGTGGATGACCTCTGTGCTCGTCGGAGTGACTGCGTGCTGAGTGTTGTTCCTGTGTGAAACCACAGAGTTCAGGTTGTAACCAGTGCAGTCAGGACGCTGGGGAAGGATACGACGGTCTGTACGAGCGGGTGATGTGGTCAGAGACGCAGCTTTGAAATATTTCAGCTTTGCTTTGACTCTGAAACCTTCAGCTCTGTACACCAGATTTAAACTGTGGTGTGTGTGTGAGAGAGAGACCTGTTGGTCAGGCCGGGTGGACGGAGTTTATAGATTGAGACAGAAATAGCTGCAGCAGGGGTGGAGAGAGGGAGGAAGAGGAGCGGTGGTGAAGATGAAGGAGACGTGCACAAGGACAGCCAGAGTATTTATAGAGGAACAGGAGCCTTCAGTTTCCCCTGATCGATGGAGGAGCACAAGACCTGCACACAAATGGCTGTGTGTGTGCGTGTGTGTGCGTGTGTGTGTGTGTGTGTGTGTGCGTGTGTGTGTGAAGGTAAATGGGTCAATGACAGCAGCGGGGAAAAGTTTCCATGTTAACTGGAACTTGAAAACAAGCTCGTCCAGGCAGAGTGAGCACACCTCCACCTGCCAGGAGGAGCAGCACACAACGTGTGTGTGTGTTTGTTTTACATGTGAGATAAGTGTTCAATGTTATTATTTTTATTTATGTTGTTGTTGTTCTGTTGCTGATGATGAGCGATCACAGCATGTGGTTTAAAGATGAAGCTCTGTCTCCACCTGCTGGCCGACCCTCAGCCTCACACCTGCTGACTAATCACCTGTTCACACTCAGCGTTATGAACACACAGCAGTTATTAGTCACTGTGAGCTCCTGAGATTATTAGATATACGAGCCACTCATATTTTGCGCTCTCACCTGAGTGAAGCCACAACATGTCAGACTATAGATCGCCATGATTGGAGCTCAGCTGAGAGGAAAAGTGTGGAGGAGACGTGATGAAGTCAAAGGTCAACATGAGCACGTGTCGGACGCTCTACAGTTATCATGTGTTTAAAACTAGGTTTCATTTGTTGTCTTTGATTCACTGAACTACTTTTCTTTGTTGGGTGCTTTAACTCCTGAAGTTAAAGTTGCATAACAGCTTCATGCTGTTTTGTGATTGGCCTCTTCTGTGTGGGATAGGCTCCACCCCTCCAGCTGCGACCTTATACGTGGAGGTAAACGGATGGCTGAGTTCTCTGGGCCCTATTTCAGGAAGCCGGTTTAGTGCAAACTCTGAGTAAGTATACGCTGAGTTAACGAAAACTCTGGGTTTTCGGTTTCACAAAGCGAGTTTAGATTAATTCTGAGTGAGTTACTATGACGACACACTCCGTGAAGTTAACCTGCCCCCTAGCAGGTTTACTTCAACTAACCCTGACGTTCTCCGCCTCTTTGTCAGAAACCTGACTGTAGGAAGTGTCAGACATGGCGTGCTCCTTCCTTGAAGAGCCAGTAGATGTTGAAGCCCAAATTCTCCGCAGAGCTCTCCGCCGGGAGAGAGTGATTAGAGCGCGTTCTGACATTTTATCATTTCCTGATGATTTCCTGTGTGAACGTTACAGTTTTTCAGCACAATCTATAATTTATTTGAATAACATCCTCAGGCCTAATATTGCTCATGTGACACATCGTGGACATCCTCTCAGTTCTGTACATATTATTTGTATTGCACTTCGGTTTTTTGCAAACGGGAGCTTTCTGTATAATATTGGTGACGCTGAGCACGTTTCCAAGGCTACCGTCTGTCGGGCAGTCAGGAATGTTACAGTTGCACTGAAACGTCTCCTGCACTCGTTTGTGGTGTTCCCCGGTCACAGACCCACAAGATTTATCAAAGAGGGATGCCACAAAATTGCAGGTATCAGGATGACCAAAACTCAATTTATGATGTGGTGATACTTGGACTACTACTTAAATTTTACATTTATTCTCACGGTTCCCAGGCGTGATTGGCTGTACAGATGGCACTCACATTCCAATCATTGCTCCTTCAGTAAATGAAGGAGACTATGTGAACAGGAAGTCTTTCCACAGCATTAATGTGCAGGTACATAGTTCCCTGTAGCATTTCAAACTAACAAATTATTTCATTATAGTAATGGATGCTAATTTGTGTTCTCTGCACTGTGAAGATCATATGTGATGCTGCCAACATTATCACAAATGTGGAAGCCAAGTGGCCAGGCTCTGTGAGTGGTGGTGGTGGAGGACCCCCACCTGTTTTTCAGGCCTCCGCTTTTTTTCTGTTGGCTATAACGGGTCACATTTGAGCATACAGAGTAAGCAAATATGTACTTGTAATGTGCTCAGATAATTTCAATAAGTGCTTACAGAGGGGAAATTAATGTAGCCTCTAACTGCAATTGATTTACATCGGACAAACAGACCAAGCACTATGGCTCATAATACAATTACACCTTACCTGTTTGGACTATATTTTTATATTTCATTTTTACTTGCTGCCAGGAACGTTTGGGACCTGTTGGGTTGCACCTGCGCTCACATCACGTCACAAAATAAAATGTATAAAATAACAAATAAAATAACATATGATAAAATAAGGTGTTAAATGGGTGGAAATCCCTCGATCAATGTTTAAATTAACACTCACGCATTGACTCTGTCGGCTATGTTTTGCCATGCATGCTCCCTTTCTTTTGCAGCTGAGGCTGTGTTACTTTTTTTCCGTGGAAATTGCATGTTATCGGCATATGCTGCCATCAGAATTTCGGCCTCAAGCGCTGTAAGATACACTGACCGCGCCTTCTTTCCCTCCGTCTCCATGGTGACTCGCTTAATCTGTGCTCCACTAATCAGGGCTTTATGTATCCTCGTGCACGCGCTTCACTTGGGGTTAAAGCAACTCCGCGTTGACTGAACTAATTGTTATCAGCCTTTCTGAAACCGAATATTACAAGTTGGACAGTTCGGGGTTACTCAACCCTGAGTATCGTTTTTCACTCTGAGTTTTCTAAACCGGCTTCCTGAAATAGGGCCCGGGTCACACCCAAACAAACTGTGTAAACCTCTAACATTCACAGACTTTTTATGAAGAAGCAGCCAGTATGGACGTGTGTGTTAAACCGGCAGTGTGTCTAATGTCCAGCAGGGGGCGACTCCTCTATGAAGGGGCTGAGGGCGCGCTGTGAATAATTTACCTGCAGTCACAATCCGGTCGTTAAGTGATGACGTGACGAATCCTACTTCCGGGCCTAAAGTAGTCTGCGTTTAATATGGCTTTTGTGTTGTTAACATGTTTAATGTTTTGTATTTTCTTCTATTTAATCTCAAAAAGCTCCTAAAACAGTCAGTGATCACTGCTGACCTCCCTCGGCTTTTATTACCACTAATCATTTATTTAAGCTCAGTTTTTAAAACCTTAGGATGTAGCTACAGCCCAGCCCATGCAGCAGTATATGAATGACTAACCTCGTGTTGTGGATGGATTATCTCAGTTGTTCTCCTGGCTGAAGTTTGGTCCTTTTACAGCATCCTGCCATGCGATTACATTTGTTCCTGACCACCGAGAACACTCACGGTAACTTTTATCCAGTGGAAAAAAAGTTAGCTTGTTTATATTATGCTAACATAGCTGTGTCGCTAGCGGTCACGTAGCACATCATTATATACCAGCTAGCCCAACTTCAGTAACCCTACAAACGTCACTGCTGTTTAGTTTTCTGTCTTCATTTATGTTGGAAGTGATAACAGAGCTGTACGTTTGAATTTGTTTCCAAAACCCCGCAGCCAGGACATGCTATATTGTATTTAGATAGAAGCTAGCGAGCTAACTCCCTGCTAACTTCTAACTCCGTTAAATGTCATAAATTCCGTTTTCATGGATGCCTGGATGTTAAACTCAATTGTTACACCTGGTAGAGCAGAACGCTGATCATTTTATTAAAGATGAAAGACTTTAGACAGTTTTTCAACTCTCAGTAATGCCATAGTGATCGTTTGATATATGGACCTGCAGCGGAGTTTAGACCCAGACACGGCTAGTGACGTCAGACTGAACGACCGGATTGGATCTAAATAATAAAGAAAGCAGCTTCAGTGCTCCCACCGTCAGCTCTCTCAGCAGAGGAGACACTGCTGCTGTTAGCGCTGCAGCCGTCTGAGTCACAGCTCTCTGATTGACAGCAATACAAACAAATACAAAGAAATCCTGAAGATCTTAAAACTCAGTCTGTGTTTGAGCCGTCAGCTGAAATATCAAAGAAGCTCCTCTGTACGTTTTATTATCTGACAGCATGTGGAGAGGGCCTGTTCAGGAGCGATGAGTTGAACCACTGAGGCGATGAACAGAGCGTCTACATGAGCGATGAAAAATAAAGTTTGGAACAACGATCGCTGATACAGCTTAAATTCACGGCTCTTTAAATCGGACACGAAACGCTGAAAGGTTCGCTTACTGTGGAGGGCCAGGAGTGCCGAAACGACTGAGTCAAGTACATCATTAAATAATTAATGTTAATTACAGTGCCCATTAATTTAATTTAAAACATTAAATAAATAATGTATTTCCAGTTTTATGTAATTAATTATTGACACCGGTGACATGTGACAAATAAAACTTCACATTCTTGTGAGAAACTCAGTGGAGTCGTCTTCTGGGTTCACCCCACGTATCGGCCCTGTCACAATTACATCATAGCTTATGACATCATAACATATGGAAAGGAGTAATAAGGATCCAGAATAGAATCGATGGGAAACAGGTCCAGGAAACACACTCCACTCTCTCTCCGCGCTTCGCTCCTTACTCCTCTTCAGGCACTCACGCTCACGTTTCACTCAACGCCACGCCATGCCACAAGGTTCAGGGAACCGAACAGGTCCAGGAAGTGGGAGTTGCTCAACGATCCAGCAAAGAAGAGTGCTGAGCCGCCATCTTAAATAGAGGCTCAGGCAATCAGGCAGATCCGTGGCACCTGATTACACCAGGTGTGTGGGCCAAGGGCGGGCGCCAAAGATGAGCTCCGCCCAGGCAGAGAGAGGAGGACAATAAACAGACATGTGGCCTGAAAATTTGATCAGCCAGAGAGACACGTAGACCAGGACAATAATGGCTTTGAGGACACCACGTGCAGAAATGTCCCAGCATGCTGTAAAGGGATCTCTGAGACGTCCCGACAGAGCGGACAGCACACGTCCTCCAGTCTGGAAGTCTGCGAGTGAAGCTGGAAGCAGCAGCTGGCTCCTTCAAACAGGACGTCAGGTGTTCTCGTCTCACTTTTGCATCCAGTGTTTTTCTGTCAGCAGCAGGTCCAGTTGTCTCTCCTTCAGTACTGCAGTACTTCCTCCTGTAACGGTCCTCCTCAGTCCCAGATTAATTTTTCTGTCTGACTCGTAGATAAACGGCAAAGAGCTTTTTCATAAACTGCAACTACATCAAACGGCAGCCGTCTGAGGTTTAAATGAAGGTCCCATCTCTAAATTCCCCGCTTACACATTTTCATACGTGTAATATTTCAGTTACAGCTTAGCCTGAATGTTCTGGTGCTCATCCACTTTATGACAACAATAATGGAAATATGTTTCAAGGTTCCTGTAATAGTTCGATTCAATACATTTGCATTTATATGGTTATATGTGGTGCCTCATGGCAACACCACATTGGTCGCACAATAATACAGAGAAAAAACAAAACACCCCGACAAAGTGAGTGTTTGTTTTCCCCACTTTTGCCAAAAACCCTCCTTTGTAACAGAAAACAAAACCTCCAGCAGAACCAGGCTGGAACCAGAACCAGGGAGGGAGATGGTGTCTGTCTCCTGAATCCAAACTGGAAGCTGGTTCCACAGAAGAGGGGCCTGAAAACTGAAGGCTCTGCCTCCCATTCTACTTTTAAATACTCTAGGAACAACAAGTAGGCCTGCGGAGCGAGAGCCAAGTGCTCTAATAGGGTGATATGGTACTACAAGGTCATTAAGATAAGATGCACATTCAGCTGTACTGATTGTGGGTCTGTTCATTGGTTATACTTGGATCATTCATGCAGTCTCATGTGTTTGTCAGCGCTGCCAGGCTTCAGCCAGCTATAAGAGATTCATAAACCTGTAAACATTTGATGTGAGTGGAATCGTCACATTTACTGTGTGCTGAATATCAGTCAGTGGCTCAATCTGCACTTCATCCAGCTGACAGCAGGTGGCAGTGTTGCACTTCACTGAGGAGGAGAAATGCCCTTTGTTTCTGAATGAATCGTCATCATCGCTGTGTGTGTGTGTGTGTGTGTGTGTGTGTGTGTGTGTGTGTGTGTGTGTGTGTTTCTGTCCATCTCATTATGTGTGTGTCCTTGGTGAACAGGTCAGAATTCAGAGCTGAAAATGAATCACACAAACTCTCTAACACACATTTAATCCAGGTATGTGTGTGTGAGTGTGAGGGCGTGTCGGTAAGTTTGATTCGTTTTCATTTTTGCATTCCTTCCTCCACTGAGCATCTTAAAATGACATGTTGACATCTCATTTCATTCAGCGTGCGCACACACACACACACACACACACACACACACACACACACACACACACACACACACACACACACAATGAGACATTAAAGCCAAAGGGGAGTCTGATTAACCTGAACACTCAGCGACAGAACTACTCCTCTTCCTCCTCTCTCCGTCCTGTGAGTTTCTGCTGTTGCTGCTCATAAACAAAGACAGGTGAGCACATCTGGGTCTTGAAAATGTTAAATAAATAGTTGACACCAGTTGATTTTCATGCCTGTTGTGTTAATGCAGTCTGAAGTTGGCCTGTGGCGCCCTCTGCTGGTCACTTAAAGGATCAGAACTCTTCATCCACCCCGACTGCAGCACCTACAGCCTGTGACATCATCCGTGACATCATCAGTGACATCATCAGTGTTCAGGCATGTTTTTCATGGCAGGACTAGAGCATGTTCGTCCAGCCGGGCCATCAGCAGGACCTCTGCGTGTTACTCAGGAGCCTGAACCCTCAGAAGGGCGTGGCTCTGTGAGTGAGAGTTCTGATTGGACGGCATGGGAACATTACAGACAACCTCATAGGTGTCCAGAGTTTGGTCAGCACGCTGTTCTGTGGAGCTCAGCACCGAGCTGACGGTGGGATCAGCTCGATAAACATGTCAGGAACCAGGGGCGGAGCGTGGGGGTGGCTTACGGGGCTTAAGCCCGGGTTGTTTTGTCAGAAGCCCGGGGGTATTTTGGAGTGTAATTTTTTCATAGTTAGATGTCTGGCTGACAACTGTATAAAACAAAAAGTACACACAATATTCGAAGCACATAGCGCACACTGTGGGAATTTACGACTGTGCGTGAATCCCCCCCTGATATTGGTATGATCCGAGCTCAGACACTAAGCGACTGAGCGAGGGGGCGGGGCAGCTGCTGCCCGTGAGTGCGCTGTTGGAGAGACGGAGCCAGCCATACTAAGGAGAGCTTAAGTTTGAGCAGGTACCAAAGCAAATCATTCGTACCGTACAAATAATGTAAATATGACGGTGCATCACGAAAGATTGATATGAAACTGATCACTTGACCAATATTATTTTACTTGCTCTTCAAGTGAATCAACAAATGGCGAAATGAAAAGCCGAACAACAACAAAGCTGTTTCTTTAGAGAGTCTTAGCTTACGTGTGTTTATTTCATATTTTCAGTTCTTACCCTCCCCGACTAAATCGGTTTCAGTTATGTACTGAAATATAAGAATGGACATTAGAGGCTTCTTTCAAAGAAAAAACTCAGGTAAATGTTATTTTATATATTATGCTTTGTATGTTGTTCAGTATATTTCTATGCAAAACAAGAGGGGTTTCAGTACACAGCAGGATATTCACATTTGTAACCAGATATTTACTCTTTATGGAGAAAACATAAAACATTTTTACTGTACAACATCAATTTAGAGTAAACTTTTGTTTTAGATAAATATTGAAATATCTTTTGAATTAGTTAAATGTCAGAATAAAGAGAGACAGAGCTGTCTATTTTTTATCACTTTGATCAAATGTAGGAGCACATATACACTAAGTTTATTGTTAATTAATAAGAAACTGCAGACGATTCCATTCTGAGCTGAAGAAGCTTCTGATAGGTTAGTAGAGTCCATGTGAGTAAATTGGTGGCACAGCTGTGGATGCATATAAGGCAAAAACACAGAGCCTGTTTCTGTGACATGGGAAAATCAAGACATGTCAACCAAAACACCAGGAAAAGAACTGTGGAGCTCCATAAGTGTGGCTCAGTTTGAATACAATTTGGTGCCATTTACAATTAAGAAATACAGATAGTTTCTCTCTTTACTCTTAAAGTTAACAAATATGTTTTTATATTTATCTAAACAATAAACATTTAGTCTGATTTGATGTTACAATTAAAAAAGTGTTTTGATCTGAAGAGTTTGTAAATATCTGGTTTCAACTGTATATTTGATGATTGTCAGCACAAAGAGGGAGAGAGAGGAACAGAGATGAACAAGAGCAGGTGAGACTCACATGTTAGTCAAATGGTTGTTTACCAAAAGTATCATCGTATCACAGGTCCTCATGTATCTCGTACCTAGTGTTTCTTTTTAGGTTTGTTATTTTTCAAATTCTATATTTATTAAGTTATGCAGGCTTGTTTGCACAACAAGGATAAATAATTATATAAACTTTTCTCAATCTAAATATTGTACTTTGGTAGAATTAAAAAATAAGTGTAGTGCAGGTCTATGATGATTTTTAGTGCTACTATCATCTAGTTCTGATTGTGGTTCTGTCTTGGTTAAGTCCTCAGTAATCCTGCTTTTGAACTGTTGTAGTCCTGTTTTAATTCTGGATCAGTTCTGGGTCTGGTTGAATTGGGGTTTAGTCCCTGTGTCTTGATACAGCCCCGACTTTGTTCTGCCTTGCTGCTCAATTAAAAAACTAGTTTAAGGTGTCCTGCATGTGTGATATATATATTTCCCTATATGAAGTCATTCTTTTTTGAACAAAACTCAAAACAGAGCCTATTAATCTTTCAGTCATTTCTAACCCCCCCCCCCCTCAAAAAAAAAAAAAAAATCCCACATGCATACTACCCTTTAGGGCTGTTTCAAATGTCTGGCTCCTCCTCTGGCAGGAACCACACGTCGCTCTCTTCATGCGTCTAATTTATTCTTAGTTTCTTTCTTCGATGTTATTCACGCACCACATTTGATGGTTGTGCTGCAGACCTGTGAAGGAACAAAGATGTCTGCAGGCTTCATTTAGTTTGCTGATAGTTTGTCTTTAAAAGACTAAAAACGGATGACAAAGAGAAAACTTCGAGAGGAGACTTTTCTGTGTCCTTCACCTCCTCTGGTCTCTTTGTCTCCTGCTGACCGTCCTTGGCCTGAAGTCAAATCTTCTCTGAAAAGCTTCTCTGTCTGCGGTCGCCCCCTCCCTCCCCCGGCATCGATCCGCTGAGACGGTCCATTACAACGTCTGCAGCACAGCGAGAGGAGGGCGAAGGTGGAGGACGAGCGAGGCCACATGGATTGATGGGGAGACAAAGTGGAAGAAGAAGAGCAGGAGGGACAAAACTCCGGTCTTTTAAATGGATGTCCTCCTACAGGCTAAAAATAATGACACGCTTTAGCAGCTGCAGTTCTCCTGGCGTCCAGCAGACGCAGCAGTGAGTCAGTCCCCACAGACCAAACGTGTTTACGACAGAGGGGGGGGGGGCTAGAGGGGCTTGAACACCCGCCCCTTTCCTGATGGGTGCCCAAAGTGCCCTTTTGTTGAGGCAACCTTTCAAAAAAAAGTTATTATTATTATTTTTAATGTGTGCGTGCGGAGTCCTGTCTGTGCCCCTCAACAATAATATTTAACTATTAATCACAGTTTTGCTAAATAAAAGGATCTGGCTTGCATCAGTCACATGATCACATTTAACCAATGATCGGAGCTGCAGGAGAAACAAGTTAACTCAGAGACACAGACTGATGCGACAAAACCAGTAAGTAGGTGTACAGCGCACACTGTAGTGTGTAGCACACAGGAGTATTAGCTTATTACGTACACGTTGGTAAGCTGTCTTGTTGCAACTGACGAACTGAAACAAACGAGCGTGCTGTGCGTGCAACAGCGTGACAAACATTACCTGTCCTTTTATTAACTGCACAAGTAGTGCTGGTCACAGCTGCTACCTGTGTAAGGCTGTCATGGGTCTGTAGCTCTGTCACCGTTTTAGGGAACATATTTAGTTTTAAAGTATTTAGAACATATTTAGTTTTAAAGTAAGTTTCCGGGCTTTTCCTGCCTTTCTGGAGGGATTATATTTCACTAAAAAACTATCTAATATGCATGTCCACATAATTATGCATTATTATAATTATAATATAATGGGGATAGGTTAATTGGAAAATCCAAATTGTCACTAGGTGTGAATGGTTGTCTGTCCCTGTGTGTTGGCCCTGCGACAGACTGGCGACCTGTCCAGGGTGTACCCCGCCTCTCGCCCTATGACAGCTGGGATAGGCTCCAGCGCCCCCCGCGACCCTGAAAAGGATAAGCGGAAGCGAATGGATGGATGGATGGATAATTATAATATATTAAAACACACGCTGTATTTTAAAGAACATACATTAAGAAGCAGATTATATTAGATTTATATTTTAAATAAGACAAAATTAGGATTTTACAGCAGTAAAATGATTGTATCTCTACAGTTTAAACATGTAATAAGCTTTGCCCTGCACAGAGTGGATAGTGAAACAAATGGAATCATCATAAATACATTATTTCATATTTATTACTTCCCCCTCCTCATTGCTTTATTATTGTAGCTCTAGTAATAAATAATAATGTAAGGATGCCCATAGTATATACAGTATTCTGAAGAAGGTCTAACATGTCACTGTGTGTGCGTGCATGTGTGTGTTTTATTTAGATGGATTTTTAAAAAAATTATTACTCATGATATAACATTGTGCAGACATGCCTGGTAAGGACATGAGGAGGAAACAGCAGAGCTGTGTGAGGCTACTAAAGGCAGGGCTATAACATTTTTCTGTCATCATTTAGATTAAGTGCTGGAGTTGTTAGGTGTGGATAATTAGATTATAGTTTATTGCAATAGCAAGTTGTGCCTTGTTCTCAGATGGACAGCAAGTGGAGAGTGATATATGAAATGATGGAAGGAAGAAGAGAAGCAAAGAGTGATTCACAGGCAGAGCCTAAGCGCTGTCACCAATCTTTGCATTTTGTTATCATCTCATGACACTTGTTTAATCAGCTACCATCTCTCCTGTGGACTTTTTAATGTCTACAGTCTCAGATCAACACAGCCCTGCCCTCCAGCACTATCAGCAGCAACCCCTCAACAGCAACATTGTACCCATCAGGTAAAGCATCGGCTACGTTTGCTTTGCCTTGTTGCCCATATTAGATTCTTGATGAATGTGTGTTGTTGTTATCCAGCCTGGTTCAATGTGCCCCTTTTTAACTTTGAGCACCCGCCCCTTTAAACCTCTCTGCACGGCCCTGCTGAGACACGACCTGGTTTAGTCTCTGATATCAAAGTTTCCTCTTTACAACACCTGTACGGATGTTTCTATCACTCACCTGTTTACAGTTTGGTATTATTAGGGGCGTGGCCTCTTTGACTGACAGGTGAATGGTGTAAACAGGACCTCTGGATGTTCTGTGAATGCAGTGCTGAGTGTACTGCATCTCTAATGTGTCTAATCACATGTAGCATTTGCAGTATTATATTAATGATATGCAGTATTTGCAGCATTTGCAGTACATGTCAGGTAACTCCTGCGTTGCTGTGCCTCCGCAGAGTTTACAGGAAGTGGTGCCAGATGAAAACTTTACTTTCCTCCTCCTGCAGCATCTCGTCAGGATGTTTCAGCGTCTGATGGTCAATTACGTTCTGCTGGATTTAATACAGCAAATCGATTTAGATCAGCTTCCAGCATTGAGAGCGAGCAATGACCGTGAATGACAAGCAAGGATTATACTGACACACACACACACACACACACACACACACACACACACACACACACACACAGAGAGGAAGACAAACGCTTCATGCCTGTTTGCATTGGTTCTGTGTTTTTCGTGCTTTCCTGCTGCTTCAGGAAGCTTCACTGAGGTCCTGCTAGCGTCTCCAGGTGCTGCCACCTGCTGACAAAGACCACAGAAGGGAAGACATAAGACGTCTGTGGACACTGAAAAGATTGAGCCATAAAAATCTACAGACCGTCGTCTGCTCCTGAATGATCGTTGCTGAGAAACGGCCTGCAGCGCCATCACGGACAGAAAGTGTGTTGTCACTTTTTCCTGTTTTCTGACGTGTGGACAAAATCTGCAGTTTGAAAACTGATACTCATGTCACAGCTCGGGGGGCACAGATTGGGGGGGCCACAGCTCGTGGGGGCACAGATTGGGGGGGCCACAGCTCGTGGGGGGCCACAGCTCGGGGGGCACAGATTGGGGCCACAGCTCAGACCTGACAAAGCTGCATCTATGGCCGTCAGCAGGTCTGAGTAAAACGAGCGCTGTCTCCACTTCCTGTCTCTGAGCCGACTCACAGACACAAACAGGTCTGTGATTTCTGATTTTTGGGGAGAGGTAAGCTAAGCTGTACTCACTCACTGACAGAGAGACAGCCAATCAGCTATGTTCACAGTTAGTCCGTCCCACTGTTCATGCTGGCGTATTCATGTGAAAAAAAAGAAGGCAGTTGGATTTCTTCAGGCTCAGGGAAATGTTTCTCCTCTCATCCGAGAGGTGGAGACTCCCAGGAAACGAAACCCGAGAGGGCGTGGTCCTGGTTGGATGGTCCTGACTCGCTGCCAATCAAGTGAGTCGTCACATGAGCTCAGGTGTGAAAACCGTTGGGTGATCACCATCACCGGGGCCGACGGTGAAACCTCCGTGAGACACCGCCCCGCCATCGTGCGTGGCTTAGTTAACACATCATTATTTTGGTGTTTCCTTGCTGATGTTTATGTTAATGGTTTATTTGAGCTTTTGTTGTATTTTGAATTCTACTTTTCCCCTTTATTACTCGAGTCTTTGTCACATCTTTATTAACCAGATAATCAAACAGTCAGAGCTCTGTTGAGCCAACCATCCCTTTAACGTTAACTAGTAATGACTTCATGAACTTCTTCACAAATCACATTTTAATCATTAGAGAAAAAATGACCAGTAATCATCCCACAGATGTAATATTATCTACAGCTACTCTTAGTACCGTTGATGTTAAGTTAGACTCTTTTTCTCCAATTGATCTTTCTGAGTTAACTTCAATAATTACTTCCTCCAAACCATCAACGTGTCTTTTAGACCCCATTCCTACAAAACTGCTCAAAGAAGTCCTGCCATTAATTAATGCTTCGATCTCTAATAATCAGCTATGTACCACAGGCCTTCACAGGCACAATAATGCATTACATTACTGCATTACTAAAAAATGTAATGTGATTACAGTGAGGTGTTACACCTGACATGGTGTAATCAGCCCTCTGTGTGTCTTTTTATAAGAATCCTCACAGTGTGTCTCACTGACAGCAGTGGCCTCTCAGGTCTCTGTGACGCCGCCATCGTTCTGCTGTTACGATGCCAGCGTGCTCACAGGGCAGTCTGGGTTTACCTTCTCTCTGATTTCTGCAGTAACACGGAAGAGTCGTCCTCACGCCTGACGAAATAAACCGGTCGGTGAAATGACGTGAAAAGGATTTAAAATAATAAAAACCTGTTTGAATAATCAGGAGGAAAAGACGTTTATGGAGTTAAAGTTTGTTTGAGGAAGTCGTTCAGTCGTTACGACCCTTTGTGTCACGTCTTACTTTTACTAAAATAACATGAGAGAGCCTGACCGTCTTTTGAAAATCTCCAAAAATACAACAAACCCTGTTCTTTAAATCTGCTGATGCAGTAAATCCTGAGAATACAGACAAAGTGTTTCCTGCAAAAAGGCCTGAATTAAATCACCAAGTACTCAAATCACACGTTACATAAACCGCATCTTTAAACGAAACGTTGGTGGAAATGAGACGCTGAACACACGTCAGTGATCACCACACCGCTGCTGCAGATTTTCCACTCTGATAACTGTGGAATGAAAGAAACCTGACCTGCAGGTAACAGAAGCATTCATGTGATCTCACAGAGCTCCGCCCTCACCTGTCTCGCCTGCCGTAAAACAGAAAGCAGGTTGTTATTCTAACCAAAGACACAGACGGACAGACTGAGCTTCAGCTGCTGATGCTCCACAGTGAAGGCTCACGGGGATTTCCATTTATCAGTAGCTTGTGTCGTGCAGCTTCGTGCCACATGGAGAACAGGTTCTGTGGTTTGTGTCTCATGCAGTGACAATAAAGGCATTCATTCAGCAGCAGAGGAGGGAGGGGAACCAGGACTGACTGTACTTCCTGTCTGCTGCTTCCAGCCTCACTCGGAGACTCCATGGCTTCCAGATCAGAGGAGGATCTGTGCTGTCCGATCTGTCGCGACATCTTCAGAGATCCCGTTCTTCTGTCGTGCAGCCACAGCTTCTGTAAAGACTGTCTGAGGAGATGGTGGAGAGAGAAGCCAACACAGGAGTGTCCGATGTGTCAGAAAAGATCTTCGAGGGTGGATCCACCGGTTAGTCTGGTGCTGAAGAACCTGTGTGAGTCGTTTGTAGAGAGGAGAGATCAGAGAGCTTCAGAGGATCTCTGCAGTCTGCACTCTGACAACGAGCAGACGAAGCACAGCGACCACACGTTCAAGCCCATCGATAAAGCTGCACAACAACACAAGAATGACCTTCAGGAAACTGTGGAAGCTTTAAAGCAGAAGTTAAAGGTCTGTGAAGAAGTCCAGGTGAACTTTCATCAAACAGCAGGACACATTAAGGCCCAGGCCCGACGCACAGAGAGGAAGATTAGGGAGCAGTTTAAGAAGCTTCACCAGTTTCTAGCAGAGGAAGAGGAGGCCAGGCTGACCGTGCTGTGGGAGGAAGAGGAGCAGAAGAGCTGGATGATGAAGGAGAAGATGGAGGCTCTGAGCAGAGAGATAGCAGCTCTTTCAGACACAATCAGAGCCACAGAGGAGGAGCTGAGAGCTGAAGACGTCTCATTCCTGCACAACTACAAGGCTGTGGTGGAAAGAGTCCAGCGCTGCCCCCTGCTGGATGATCCACAGCTGCCCCCGGGAGCTCTGATAGACCAGGCCAAACACCTGGGCAACCTGACCTTCAGCATCTGGAATAACATGAAGTATATGGTCTCCTACACTCCTCTGATCCTGAACCCAAACACTGCAAACCCTGAACTGACCCTGTCCGAGGATCTGAGCAGCGTGAGGGTGGGTGGGCTGCAGCAGCTCCCCGATAATCCAGAGAGGTTTGATCATCTCTGCTTCGTCCTGAGCTCTCAGGGCTTCACCTCAGGGGCCCACAGCTGGGTGGTGGAGGTTGGAGACTGCGGACACTGGGGACTGGGCGTGTTAGCGGAGTCCGTCCGGAGGAAGGGACCCATACGCTCTGGATTTGGTGGAATAGGATTCAATCAAGGTGAATACTCAGCTCGCTCAGGATCTGCTGCCCCCACCGTCCTGCAGCTGCAGAAGAAGCTCCAGAGGATCCGAGCGAGTCTGGACTGGGACGGAGGACAGCTGTCGTTCTCTGACGCTGACACTGACACACACATACACACCTTCACACACACTTTCACGGACAGGATGTTTCCCTTCATCAGCATCGGGGATAAAGTCCCAGTGAAGACTCTGCCCGTGAAGCTGTCGGTGGATCGGAGCTATTAAACCAAACGACACGTGACCCCGTCTGAGCCCGGAGGGAGGAGTGTGTGTCTGCTGGACAGGTTTGTTCTCGTATTAACTCATGTTGCTGTGTATAAGCCTGTGTGTGGATCAGCAGCTCATCTGTCACTGTTCACCTGAACCGTCCTCTCAGCAGCCTCTGTCCACAGACTGTAAATAAAAGAGCTCAGCTAATGTGACCTCTGACCTCTTCACTTGTTCTCAGACAGCTGACACTGCACACACACACACACACACACACACACACACACACACACACACACACACACACTCTACTGTCACACCAACAGAGCCTTGGCCTCACCTGACACGGCACCTGAGGGTGGAGGGCTCAGAGGGCTCATTCAGAGGCCCCTCCTCCTCTGTGCGACTCTCGTGTTACGGCTCGCTCTTGGCCTGACCCCGCCCCCGTGGGAGGCGCTGACATGAGCTGCTGTCACAGGGCACACCTATCTCCACCACATGAACATGGCGACTCATTCAAATAAGACATTTGAAATCTGAGACGGTGCTTCTCAGAGTCAAATCCACAGTCAGCAGCCGTCACAGCTGCAGGCAGCTCGCTCCAAGCTGCACTCACCTCCGACCTGTGTTTCTTTCTCCGCCCTTCCTGGCAGGTACTAAGAGCTTTCCTGTGCAAGGACCTGACACGTAATAATCTCAGGCAGCTTTTCGGAGAGGTGAGGCCAAGATTGGTGGGCAGCTGGGATCAAGGTGGCAATCGCTTACTTCCTGACGTTCTTCTTTCCTGCAGTTTCTCCTCCAGCGAAGGTGTGACAAACGGCTTTCTCTGCTGCCGCAGGAAATACAGCTCTCCAGCCACCTCAATGAGTCATGAAGGAAAGATGGCGGAGTGCCTCGGGAGCTGTGCGGTGATGGAAAACCAACACTGGGACTCATTTGTGTTTGTTGAACAGCAGCAGAGATGAAGAAGTGCCTCAGAGGACTCGACGGCGAGCAGCCAGCATGTTCCTGAGGCCTTTAGTAGACGCGCAGGCAGGAAGTCGCTTTAGTTCTGCCTGACTCTGATTTACAGACCAACCGTGGAGCACGCCGCTGAAGCCCGATGATGAGCTGTCAGCACAGCGAGCGCACTATGATGCACGACGAGCCGAACACACGAGCGTGGCGGGGAGACGGAACTTCGGTGTCAGAAGGGTTACTGCATTAAACAACGCCCACTTTGATGCCGTGACCACGTCCTCGTCAGAACACCTGGACAGGTTCCTCTGAGCTCCTCCGGTCCCAGCCCGGCGCCCCGGAGCGTTTGGTGCCCGGCCCGTTGAAGCCTCGGTAGAGAGCTGTGATTGGCTCCTGGAATATTTCAGCTGCTCTCACGCCCGAGGACGTTTCTGTGCCGCAGCGCTCGGCCCGTCTCCTGCTGCCTCCTGCTGTCGGTCGCTCCAGCTCCCGTTTCCCTGTGACTCAGAGACCCTGTCTGACCTCTGACCCCGAGCAGGCTCCTCCTCCTGGTCAGCAGCTCGTTAGATGCAGCAAAGCTCCCAGAGCTTTAACTGACCTGCTCTTCCAGCCCCTCCCTCAGGTCGTCGGCCCGAGGATCAGGGATCAGCTGCCGTCAGACGGCGTTTGGGTAATTAGGAGTCGGATGTTCTTTAGAAATAAACTTATTTCACTCCAGACGTGTTCGCTTTGAGCACCATGATGCGGTCACGTCTAGGCTCAGACTGTAATCACACTTCATGCAAACCCCTCTGACGGACCACAGGGAAGCACATCTTGTTCCCTGGACCTGTGCTCGCGCTCTAGCAGACGACCCCCTCGGCCACATGCACGAGTCATGTTTCTGTGCAGAGTGACGGCACCAGTTCACTGCTACCAATCGCTCATCCCGCAGAGAGCTAACCTCAGCAAACACAGCTCGTGTGATTCAGTGCAGAGACAAAGGCCCGCGTGAGTCGTTGTGGGCGTTTGGTTTGGATGAAAGCCTCGGGAGGCCTCGAGCGTCGGATGAAAGCTGCCTTTTGTTGATTGGATTCACTTCAGAGATGTAGTTTCACCTGCGTGGGTCGTTTTCTCACAGTTATCAGTCAGAGGTGAAGTCCAGCAGTCTGATGAACTGCGAACACAGGAAGACCCACGTTTACTGCCCGCTCACATGCAGCGCTTCAAAACCAGAGTCCCACCCTCAGACCGAACACACAGCTGTGTGAGTAAAACTCGCGTTTAGTCTTTAAAATACAAATCATACTGGTGGTAGTAAAAGATTAGGGCAGTAAGCTCTCAGTACACCTGCACAGGTACGCTGCTGGCCGTGAGTCAGACCTGCTGCCGGCAACTTTGAATAATCTTTGATTATTACTGTGGACAGAATTTCCAGGTCTCAGGTCGTTCCTGTTTGGAGCTGTTGAGGCTGAACCAGACGGCAGACAGACTCATCTCTGCGAGCTGTCGTCACTTGACCAGGGCGGGACACGTGTGATGGGTCGCCGTCGCTGAACAGACGGCGCTCACACCGCAGAGACGTTCCTCTTTTCCTTTTTTGCTTTTAAGGTGAAGCTTCTGCAAACGTTGCTGCTGAGTCTTCAGACAGATTCACCAACGTCTGCACGCTGCGTTAGCTACGACTCACCTGAGCAGATCTTGTCCTCGTGCACCAGCAGCAGGAAGTCACATACACGGCAGTAAATATTCACGTTTTACTATCATTATTATTCATGACTGTATTAGTCGAAACCTTATAAGTGAAAAAGTTGTAAACAGCTGAAACTTGGATTTTTGAGATGGTGAAACTTTATTTAGGACTCCAGACTTCCCAACAGCCACTCAGAGACCCGCCCACACGGCTCGGCGGTTCCTCACAGCCTGGATGTGAAACTCGTTCTGTGGAATAAAGAGAACAAAGGCATCTTTACTCTGGGCCACTTGCTTTTGACTGACTGTTAGTGCACGAGATTTCTGCTGGAAACCTGAAATTCAGCCACAGAAACGCTGTGGTTTGATCCCGCCTCCTCCGCGCTACAGGTCCAAGTAATCTGGGCGAGATCAGAAGCTCCGAGTTGCTCCTGAGCTTCAGCGTGAAGCTGTTACTGCTGCATTTACCAGGCTGAGGTCAGGAAACACTGATGAGGTCTCACACCGAGCTGACGTTCACGTTCGAGCTGCTTCTCAGTAATTACAGCTCTAATTATAATTATGGCTCCAGAGCCTGAGCTGGTATCTCTCACACACCAGCTCAGTGTTGGGCTGTCTCTGTAAAAATATTTTATCACTGAATAAAACTCAACTTTAGATGAGATGAAAAATATGCTTCAAATAAGTTTAATCTGAATCTGAGGAGGACCTGATGGATGTGATCAGGCGCAGAAGTGTTTCTATTGGAGCGTCTGCTCTGAGCCTGGGTCCAGATAAACAGCCTCAAACAGACAAACACCTGAAACAGGAAAATCAAACTGACAAACACAAACTTCGCTCACATGAAAAGTGTTCTGGTCTCAGCTCGTTCTGCGCCTGCGGTTTTGTTTTCAAGGACGCTGGGTGGAATTAGCATCAGTGGGAGTCTTCAGGTCAGAAGCTCATCACTGTAACCTTCAGGCTGCTGTCAGAAAAACAAATTAAAGTCTTTGTGATCTGCAGGCCTGAGCGCCGCTCACTGCACGCTGAGGAAAATGGAAGACCTTGGCATTTCCAAAGGAAATGTTGACACGCTGCGATTCTGGTTCCACATTTTAACACACTGTCATCCTGTCATGTTGGGACTCATAAAGGCTTCACATACAGTGTGTGTGTGTGTGTGTGTGTCCGTGCTGTAGCAGTCAGGCGGAGGCTGATATATCTGCAATGACGTGCCTTAAACAACGGCGAGGAAGATAAGTGAGGTCGGCGTGAAATATGATTAAAGCACAGCCGTCCCCTCGCCTTTGATTTAAAGGAGCACGACACAAACAACTCATCTCTCCCACCCACACACAGACTTCAGAGGAAAAGCATGAAAAACCAGCAAAGAGCAAAAGAGGACAGAGAGGACGGAGACGCCACGTCAGCACTCCGAGAGCAAGTTTGGGGCACCTTTTACTCTTTAACGTGAAAAAGTCCTGCAGGAAGAAACGAGTCTGACCGTCGCATCAGCTGACCCCGTGCAGGACCGTCAGTCAGCTGACTTTTGTCCGGGTGCAGCGTTCCAGGTTATTCGGCTTATTTCTGGATAGCAGGGAAGTGTTCATGAACTGTGGAGTCCACATGTTTCCTGCCCTGCGCGGGGCAGCAGCTGCAGCTCCATTCTGAGATGTTTTACAGGTTTCTGTTGCAGCGAGCTCCTGTTCTGTGACGCAGCGACAGGGTGGCAAAGAAATCAGATGGGGAGGCAAAACCCAAGCCTTTCTTTTTCAAACACATGCAGGTGGTTACATGTGGTTAAAATGATTCAAATGCAGTAAGTTTACATGCTTTTCATATAAATATGGTCCATAACTTGATTATTGTCTGTAGCCCACAGAATTACACACTTTAGTTACATAAAACATGAGTTTTGCTCTTCTGTACTGTACAGCCTGTATAATAAATAAATATGTCGCCCAATAAATATAAAACCCAGAAAGCTGCACAACACTGGCGCTTCATTTACAAACACTAACTGAAGTTTCACTGTTGTTTGTTAGTGAATCATCAAATTGTTACGTTCTTAGATTACACAACATGTCAGAAATCTGCACTGTCATGAACAAAAATGTAAACCTCGTTTTTCATGATTTGTTGGATTCACCCTCTGAAATACAACTGCTCATTTTACGTTTGTGTTTCACATTCAAACTGGTTCATTTTGCTTTTCCTGCTCGGTTTCAGTCGTGTCTGAATTTAGCTGTTCTTTCATTGACAAACTGTATTAATGTTACTGATCTGAACTCACACAAAACACTTAAAATCCTAGTTGTAGTTTTTTACTGTAAAAAAACCCACAGACATGTTGAGTAAATTATTTTTATAACTTGAAATGCAAATATAAATTGTATAAGCTTATGCACACATTTTGTAAACACATACAACTATTTATCTAAAAATGCAGCCAATACACCTGCTGTTTTTTATTTTGTACAACCATTTTATAATATTACTAAAACTAAAATGAGAGAACAATCAGGTGTCGCAATAAGATTCACAAATGATGTGTGTCAGTAAAAACATAAAACAGAGCAGCACAGGCAGAAAGCTGCAGGCCTGACAGCAGCAGCTGTATCACTGCGCTGGTTTTCTACCTGGTGACTGTGTTTACGTTGCAACGTGCCTTTGTGACATTCATTAGTGCCCTCACTGACACACAAAACAAAACAGCAACTACACACTCCACACGAAACGTCACAATGTTCCCACATCTAAAAACTCGCTCGCAGTATTTAGAGAAAAGCATGGCTTATATATTCTTTTAATCATAACTCTGGATTTACTGAACTGTAATTAAAATTTAAAATCATCCTTTGAAGTCCGAACCTTCAATATGGGCTGAAATAGAGACTGTTGACTGTAACTACGCTCAAACTGTTAATGCTATCTTACTTGAACACTGTCATATGTAAAACTAGGGTGGCACTTGCCACCCCATGCCACCCTTCTAGATCCGCCCCTGCACCACGAGCCGCTTTACAGCACCCTCCATTCTGATTGGGGCAGAAGCAAGCAGCAGAGAATTAGTAGCAGAGAGGAGTACGTGTTGGATTTTAGGAAGCAGGTGGAAATCGTTGTTTTATCTCTCCGCTGAGCCGAAGCCGTTTCTGCTCACTGACAGTATAGAGAATATACGAAGAGGTTAATGTTATACGACTGAAAGTAACAGCTGCTGCAGACAGCGCTGTGAGTGTGTGCGTGCTTTAAGCACTTTGGTCAGTAAGACTGGGAAAGAGCTGCTGTAGTAATAAAGTTTAGCCTGACAGAAACAGGAGAATAAAAATGTGACTGCGAGATGGAGCAGATTTATTGATCTCTCAGGGATGTCATCACGGAGAATCTGATGGGTTATAATCAAATGCTTCATTAAATGAATGTTTGAAGACAGTTTAAGGCAGGGGTGTCCAACTCCAGGCCTCGAGGGCCGGTGTCCTGCAGGTTTTAGATCTCACCCTGGGTCAGCACACCTGAATCACATGATTAGTTCATTCCCAGGCCTCTGGAGAACTTCAAGACATGTTGAGGAGGTCATTCAGCCATTTAGATCAGCTGTGTTGGATCAAGGACATGTCTAAATCCTGCAGGACACGGCCCTGGAGGCCTGGAGTTAGACACCCCTGGTTTCAGGTTTTGTTCTTTCAGCCTCTGTGAAGTTTAACTCTGAGGGTGAAGAACAAAAAGTGGTCAGCAGGTGCAGTGTAGCTGTTCATACAGATATAAAATTATTTGGAGGTTTCAGAAAAAACTAAATAAGGGTCTGAAGCTGCATCTGAGACCATCAGGAAAACCAGCTCTGGAGCAGGTCAGGTTCACAAGTACAGAAATGACCCAGCTTCACAGCAGAGGACGTTAACCCTGAAGATACCTGATGAGGTAAGTACAAACCTGTGAATCTACCTGTGACATCAAGACATCAGCAGTATCTTTGTGTTTTTATAAGTAATGATTTAAGATGAGTACAGTATGGTATCTTTGATTATCTGTCTGTGTCACAGACATGCTGTTGGAGTGGGTGAAACACGAACCTTAAAGAGTTAATATTGTAAAGACCCTACAATAATACAGAGACAACAGAAAACCCCAGCAATTATATGAACCCCTATAAGCAAACACAGTTGGTGACAATGGGAAGAAAAAACCTCCAGCAGAACCAGTGACCGACTGGGGTGAAAACAGCGAGCCAGAGATTAATAATCAGTAATGATAAGGGGCCTGAAAGTTGAAGGCTCAGCCTCCCAGTCTACTTTCAAATACTCTAGAAACAACAGGCAACCTGCAGTGTGACTTCTGATGGATGATGGATGGATTCAATTCAATTCAATTTTATTTATATAGCGCCAAATCACAACAAAAGTCGCCTCAAGGCGCTTCATAGATACAGAGAAAAACCCAACAATCATATGACCCCCTATGAGCAAGCACTTTGGCGACAGTGGGAAGGAAAAACTCCCTTTTAACAGGAAGAAACCTCCGGCAGAACCAGGCTCAGGGAGGGGCGGGGCCATCTGCTGTGATTGGTTGGGGTGAGAGAAGGAAGACAGGATAAAGACATGCTGTGGAAGAGAGACAGAGATTAATAACAGGTATGATCCAATGCAGAGAGGTCTGTTAATACATAGTGAGTGAGAAAGGTGACTGGAAAGGAAAAACTCAGAGCATCATGGGAATCCCCGGCAGCCTACATCTATTGCAGCATAACTAAGGGAGGATTCAGGGTCACCTGGTCCAGCCCTAACTATATGCTTTAGCAAAAAGGAAAGTTTGAAGTCTGATCTTGAAAGTAGAGATAGTGTCTGTCTCCTGAATCCAAACTGGAAGCTGGTTCCACAGAAGAGGGGCCTGAAAACTGAAGGCTCTGCCTCCCATTCTACTTTTAAATACTCTAGGAACAACAAGTAGGCCTGCAGAGCGAGAGCGAAGTGCTCTAATAGGGTGATATGGTACTACAAGGTCATTAAGATAAGATGGGGCCTGATTATTTAAGACCTTGTATGTGAGGAGCAGGATTTTGAATCCTGGATTTAACAGGAAGCCAAAACAGGAGAAATCTGCTCTCTCTTTCTAGTCCCTGTCAGGACTCTTGCTGCAGCATTTTGGATTAGCTGAAGGCTTTTCAGGGAGTTTTTAGGACTTCCTGATAATAATGAATTACAGTCGTCCAGCCTGGAAGTAATAAATGCATGAACTAGTTTTTCAGCGTCACTCTGAGACAGGATATTTCTAACTTTAGAGATGTTGCACAAATGGAAGAAAGCAGTCTTACATATTTGTTTAATATGTGCGTTGAAGGACATGTCCTGGTCAAAAATGACTCCAAGGTTCCTCACAGCGTTACTGGAGGCCAAGGTAATGCCATCCAGAGTAAGAATCTGGTTAGATACCATATTTCTAAGATTTTCAGGGCCGAGTACAATAACCTCAGTTTGATCTGAATTAAGAAGCAGAAAGTTAGCGGCCATCCAGGTCTTTATGTCTTTAAGACATTCCTGCAGTTTAACTCATTGGTGTGTGTTATCTGGCTTCATGGACAGATAGAGCTGGGTGTCATCTGCATAGCAGTGTAAATGTATGCTATGTCTTCTAATGATGCTGCCTAAGGGAAGCATGTATAATGTAAACAGAATTGGTCCTAGCACTGAACCCTGTGGAACTCCATAATTAACCTCAGTGTGTGAAGAGGACTCTCCATTTACATGCACAAACTGGAGTCTATTAGATAGATATGATACAAACCACTGCAGTGCTGTACCTGTAATACCTACAGCATGTTCTAATCGCTCTAATAGGATATTATGGTCGACAGTATCGAACGCTGCACTGAGGTCTAGCAGGACAAGCACAGAGATGAGTCCACTGTCAGAGGCCATAAGAAGATCATTTGTAACCTTCACTAAAGCTGTTTCTGTGCTGTGATGAGCTCTGAAACCTGACTGAAACTCTTCAATGGATGAATAATGGATGGATGGATGGATGGATGATGGATGGATGGCTGGATGATGGATGGATGATGTCACAGTTGTGGAATAATGTGGGCAGGGCTTCCCTGTTTGAGGCTAATGAGTGATTTAAAGTGTGCGGGACAGTTAAAGTGCAGAGGATGGGGGGCTGAATGAATACTTCATGAAATGAGGTCATTGTTATCCGTGCTCAGGCTGCACGCTCACTGCAGGAGCGTGCAGCCTGAGCACTGCACCCACTCACTGCACCCTAAAGCTCATCTCAGAGCTTCAGGGTGAAATTAAAAGAAGAAGACATGAGTGAGTAAATACTGTGATTTACAAATGTTCAGACAGCCTGTAGTCTCCCTCTGTGCTCAGCGCTCCACCTACAGCTGTGTGTGGTTATCTGCAGCACAGATGTTTGTTTTTGCTGCTGCTGCTCAAAGGCACGCTGGAAAAGGATGAAGAAAAATATGGTGAAAATGTCCTGATTAGTAAACGTCTGCCACTGCAAACACTGTCACAAAGGTGTGTCAGTAAATGTTTAATCGTTTCCTCCTCACACGTCTCCACCTGCAGTGTTTCCTCTCTAAATGTCGGCGCGTACCGTAAATAAATCGTTTTGTTGCACGCTGCACTCGCTCCCTTTTTCTCTGAGACATTCACTAAATATTTCATCGAGGTTTCTCCCCGCTCTGCCTCCTGCTCAAACCCAGAGTCAGCACAAACTGGGTACATAAAGAGCTCGGCTTAAGTGTACTGCACTGCAAGCCGGCCTTCCTTTTTCATGTTGTGTATCAGGTTCCCTGCAGCTCTGCTCACAGAGGATGTTCCTGTGAAACTGGTCCTCTAGGAGCTGCACAACAGGGCCAGATTTACAGATGAAACTTTCAGCAACACCAGATAAATAAATAATTAACCTGCATCACAGCAGCGCTCACCTGCAGCATGCATTATGGACAAGCTTCTCCATCAGCATCTTCCTCCAGGGTCAGCGGGGCTCAGGTTCAGCGCCGCACAGTCACGCTCTTTGTTATTCAGCAGTAAACTATGTTAAAGGTCAGAGTGGACACAAGCAGCACTCACTGAACCTGCATTTGTTCTAATGACCAGCAGGGGGCGACTCCTCTGCTCCAATTGGACAGAAGACTGAGAAAATTACTTACAGCAGGTAGATTTATTTACTGGAAAGGTGTGATCGTGCTGAATCCAGCAAACGTTCTGCATTAAACATTAAAACCCGGTCCTCAGGTCCAGGTCAGGGACTGCAGTCAAAGAGGCCACGCCCCTAACAATGCAAACAATCAGCCTGTAAACGTGCTTATTTCTGCTGTACAGTTTTAACATGCGAGTTTACTGGGACTGACTCACTGCTGCCCCTGCTGGACCCCAGAGGAACTGCAGCCTTTTGATCGTAAGCCGGGCTTCTTCTTGCAGGTTGATGCTTGTTCGAAAAATAAAACAGACGCTCGGGGATCAAACCAGGAAGCGCTTACTCTGCTGTGGAGTGTAGTCTTTATTTTAGTCCAACACAGTCCTGATGGTTCTTCTTGTATCCTGTCAGTGATTTGATGTTTTTGTTGTTTTTATGCACATTTCAGAGGCTTTCCTTTTTATTTTCATTTTGCATGTATTTACAACTAAAGTCTTAACTGTGTCTTTACTCTGTGTGATGTAACAACCCTTTTGGGTTATAGCACCACTAGGGGGGGTTGCCCAACTATTGTAGTAGCTATGGGGGTCTCCTAGTGGGTGTGTGTTGTTAGCGGCAGCCATTCCATGCTGCTCATGTTCCATTCTCCAAGAAAACACCTTACTGTTGTGACAAGCTGGCGCTGGCGATACCAATCCCCGCGCATGTAGGCTCGGACGAGTACAGCCGAGGAGACCTGGCTTATAAAGTGTAATGTTGCTGACGGTGAATAAAGGTCTGTTATTGGATTTAACCGACTGGCTTCGGGTTATTCGGCTAACCTCCACACCACATGCCCGCTGGACCTGCTAGCCGCTCCTTACTCGCCAGACAGCTGTTACAGTGTCTGCAGCTTTGTCAGACATCTGAGTGACTGTGTTTTATGCTGCGGAGCTGGAGGAGCTTCGACCTCAGCTCGAGTTTGTTCAAAGACATGAAATCATGAAAAATGGATCACAGGATCAAATGCTGAATAATGCTGTGACCGTCCCCGCTGCTGTGTGAAGAAAAGACGACTGTGTTTCAGTATTACAGTTTCTTCTGATTGCTTAAGCACATTTTTTGTAACTATTGGCTAATTTTGCAAAACTCTTCACACAAATAAGAAAACCTGTCACCCAATCATCAAAACATTGTAGTTCTCTTGCAAAAGCAAACACAGCTAGATTAACTCTCCACACCTTTGTAAAAATGGTGTTTCCGTATCAAACAGTACACACAAGCCATCATCTACTAAGCACACAATGCGCCAACTGCACACTGATGGTATGAATACAAAACACATCTGGCTTTTGCTTTCTCTGTGCACAAGGTAGGCTATGTCAGTTTGAGCTCATACTGCTGTCATAGATCCATAAGCATAGAGGGATCCAAACTTCAAGTACTGCTGTTTATTCACACACATCAAAACAAACACAAGTGTTTATTTCCAAGTATAGGATTATTTGCAATCGCCATAATGACTATATGGGTTACTTGGTCTGCAGTGAACATGCTTCCTCTGCCCCCAGCATCTGGTCATCTAGCAATTCTGTAAAGTAACAATTTCAGTATTTTTACATCAATGGTATTGGTGTGTTTCTCATTGGCATATGGCAGTGCTACAAATCTTTGTGCAAAGTGACTGTACTAACTGATTCTCATTTCAAGATGTCCTTATGGTGCTTGCTACAGTGTAGCGGCTCGAGTTAGGCTGGACCCGTTGGCCAGCTTCCCTCAGGGTCATTCCACGGTTGATGACATGGTCCACTATTGTAGCTCTGATGTCATCAGCAATTCTATTTCTTACTCTTCCTACCCTTCCTCTCCCCCCTCCTCATCTTCCTCTCCCCCTTCCCCGTCTTCCTCTTGCTCCTCCTTGTCCTTGTCGTCCTCTTCATCCTACTTCTTCCCCTCCACGTCCTCTTCCTCGGCCTCCTCTACTTCTCACTCTTTCTGCTCCCTCCATTGTACTCCGCACACACAGCTTACCTGTATTATAGTGCTTAGGCTGATTGCAAAGTGAACTAATTATCTAAAAAAGTTTTCACATGTGAAAGTGTGCCAGACAGTTGGCAAATTAGTGTTAATGATAGCCATACATGTGTATACTTTTGCTAGGAGTGTGTTGGAAATTTGGTAATTGAGTGTTGTGCAGTGAATTGTGCCTACAGTTTTGCAAAGTGTGTGTTACAAAATTGCAAACTGAGTGCAAAGCAGTTTTTGTGCTTTTAGTTTTGCAAACTCAGTGAGTGGTTTTGCTATAAGTCTGAATAGTTTTAGAGATTGTGCTACAGGAATCACAGTTAGGGTTTAAGCATTCACAAAAAACTGTAATGTCTGCGTGCTGTTTGTCTGCGACAGACCGCTGAGCGGCGGCGAATCTGTCAGCTGCTGTGTCTCAACCTCGCGAGATATCTGCACGCTAATGGGTTCAGTCAGCGCTACGGTCGGGCCACGTGACTTTAGATAAGATCCGTCTTATCTTCTCATGTTAGTGTTCTGCAAAAAGCATGGATGCAAGTTTGAGCTCAAATATTAACCCAAGGAAAATGGTTCGTCCCATTTGACGCCTGAGTTCGTCATGATGGCGTTTACATGAAATCTCTATACTTTTTCCAAACGGCTGTTTTTAAAAAAGAGGGATGAGGGCACCATGATGTCGTCTATGGTTTCCACAGATCAGGCTCATGTTTTTTAGCCTCCAGCCAGTCACTAATATAACGATGCAGACACGAGGATCCACGAGCTCCTACCAAACTGTGCTCCAGCAGAAATCAAGACTCATCAGACCAGGCGCTGTTTCCAGTTCCTGTTGTCCAGTTTTGCTGAGTCTGTGTGAAGTGCAGCCTCGACAGCTGACCGCTGCGCTCTTCTGCTGCTGTGGCCCATCTGCTTCAAGGCTCTGAGATGCTCTTCGGCAGACCTTTGTTGTAACAAGTGATTACTGGAGTTCCTGTTGACCTTCCTATGAGCTCGAAGCAGTTTATCTACTCTCCTGACATGAGAGCTGCTGCTTGCTGGTATTTTCCTGGTTTTTAGACTTTTCTGTAACTCAGAGATGGTTGGTGGGAAAATCCCAGCAGACCGGCCGTTTCTGAAACAACAACCACAGTCGCCGTCATTCATTGTGACACTCAGTTTGAGCGTTGGCAGCTGGTCTTCATCATGTCTGCATGACTGAATGCTCTGACCTGCTGTCATGATGCTGATTATATATTTATGCCAATGTGCAGATGGACAGGTGTACCTAACAAATTGTCTTTAATAACATGCAGTACAGTCAGAACATCTGCAGCTGGGATTCAGAAACTCACTTTAAACTGCATTTAGTGTAAAGATGGAGATAACAGAGTACAAATACTTCATCACTGCATAAAATACTTGAGTATTTCTGACCGTTCATTTCATGCTGGCTGTCTTTGTTTTGGTGTTTTGGTGCAGAGGTGAATCTGATCTAGAGCCTCTAGAGGAACTGCAGTTTTCAGCCCTGGAGGTCAGAGCTTTTTCTTATTTCTTTTCTCCTCACTACTCTTTTTCCTCTCTCTCTGCTAAATCCACCCCCAGCCCGACCTCACCTCTCTGTGGCTCATGGGAACTTTCCCAGTGAGCTGGTGGAGGATGATTGAGACGGATGTCTCGCTTGGCCGGCAGAAGGATGGTGACACTGATGGACCACGCGGGGGTCCCGGCGGTCACTGCTCTGAGTCACTGGTCTTTGGGGCCTCTTGTCAGATCAGCTGCTGATTGATGGCTTGTTGGTCAACGCGAGCACACGTCCCTCCGTCCACACTCGGCCTGGGGTCCCTGTGGGGCTCTGTGCTGTGGCTCAGTCAGTGTTACAGGAGCTGTGGTGCAGCTCACAGGTGGAAGGACTGAATGAAACCAATGAACTGTCCGGTGCTGCGGGATCGTACGATCAGGGAGGAGTCGGGTTTATTTGTCCATGATGCATCACAGAGCACGGCTTTATTAACCTGCCTATTGCTTATTACAGGAGGTTAAAAATCACATCAATTCAGTTCAGTTTTATTCATATAGCCACAAATCACAACAACAGTCGCTTCATGGGGCTTCAAATTTACAAGTGAATAACATTTAATAATATTTACAAAACACAAAAGGAAAAAAAGATGCGTGTGACTGTGCATCAGATTCAGGCTGAAGCCTTTTATCGTACTTTATTTATACTTCTGTGAACTTCCTCTGACAGGGACACAGACCAGGACACTGGTTTAGGTGATTTTGTGCTGCTGTGTAGTTTTAAAGCATTATCGAGGTTTTTCCGTCTAAGCTGGAACAGAAGAGCTGTTTGCTTACTCGCTGGAGAAAGTAATTTGTTGCTCTACTCGTTACTCAGCGGGGCCATCGTGGCTCAAGAGTTGGGAGTTCGTCTTGTAATGGGAAGGTTGCTGGTTCGAGCCCCGGCTCCGACAGTCTCAGTTGTTGTGCCCTTGGGCGAGACACTTCCCCCGTTGCGTACTGGTGGTGGCGCCAGTGTCCGGCAGCCTCTGTCAGTGCGCCCCAGGGCGGCTGTGGCTACACTGTAGCTGCCATCACCAGTGTGTGAATGATTGCGTAAAGTGTAAAGCGCTTTACAAATACAGCCCATTTTACATGGCTCTCTTAATACATTTTCACATAAACACCGGTTAACAATATAAACCTATAGCCACAGTCACACACACAACACAAACCCCTGTCCTAATGAGGACACGCTTATAATCATTTTTTACATTTTCTACTTTGAAAACCAAGTAGAGTGGTCGTCATGGTGATTCTACTGTAGAAATGGAGGCGGTTTGTGTTTTTCTTTATATGCGCCCGGCTGACCAACCTTTGTAACACCAGTAACATGAACTTTAATGTAATTACTGAATTTAGCACAGTAAAATGTTACGTTATTAAAAAATGTAATGTGATTACAGTAACTTTGTAACCTGGTGGCTTTGAAATGCATTACACCCAACATTGCCTGCAGGCCACACATCCGTCTCCCACTCTGTGTGGAGAAATGTTCCTGCTGCTCTTCAGTCTTTTCTTTCCTTTTGGAATAAATGTTTATGAATCAGGCTCAACATTTCCATCAAAACAAAGGAACTTCATCAATCATCACACACAGCTCAGACCTGTACATGTGTGAAGCTTCTCCGTATTAAAGTGGATAAATGGTAAATGGCCTGTATTTATAAAGCGTTTTACATATCCAGTCATCCACCCATCGCTGATGGAAAGCCACATTGTAGCCACAACCACCCTGGGGCGCACTGACAGAGGCGAGGCTGCCGGACACTGGCGCCACCGGGCCCTCTGACCACCACCAGTAGGTAACGGGTGAAGTGTCTCGCCCAAGGACACAACGACCGAGACTGTCCAAGCCGGGGCTCGAACCGGCAACCTTCCGATTACAAGACGAACTCCCAACTCTTGAGCCACGATCACCCCGATCCACATTTAGCAATAATTTTAGATTTGTTTTAAACTAATGTAGAGATGGACCGATCCGATATTACGTATCGGTATCGGTCCGATACTGACCTAAATTACTGGATCGGATATCGGAGAAAAATAAAAAATGTAATCCGATCCATTAAATATCACGAAAGCACCTCACGGGACCTGTCGGTGGTCTGGATAGCATGTGGAGCTTCGCTAGCAACCCGGCATTTCATCTCCGACAAAGTTATCCCCGAGAGAAGTAAAGCAAGTGTGTAAGACCATCTCTGAATGTTTGTAAAGCATTCCTGCGTTAAGCTTAACGAGCGACTGCCTCTCGCTCTCCGGCTGCTACTTCAATCATGAAACTGCTTAACGATCAGCTGATCGGCTTTTCTGTCGGGAGTACGTCTCTCTTGTTTGTTTTTGGCCCACTTTGCACCAGAAAGAGGAAACCAGCGGCTGAACAACAGCAGAACGTTTAAGCTTGATCAGCTGTTGTTAGAATGTATTTATTATTACTTTCTACTCGAGGATCTTTTTCTACGTAGCTGACGGCTGGTAACTGTGCAGGGGCGGATCTAGCAAAGTTTAGCCAGGGGGGCCGATAGGGCATGAACAGGGAAAAGGGGGCACAAAGACAGACTTTTCTTTCTTATTCTCATTTAAAATGTCGAGCTTTTAATAAATAATTATCTGACACCCAAAGTTTTAATTTGATGTAAAATGAATAGAAGTCAATTACTGTATATAGTAACTATTAAGTCTAATATATATACCCTAGTAAGCTATAGTACTTTTTCCTTTGGGAAGGTACCATCTGTGCAGTCTGCAATTTTGTTGAAGAAAGATGTTGAATCTATTTAATATTTCTTGAAAAATAATTGATTTCTGTGCATTTTTTTTCACACTGCATCAAATTAAGGTTGATTACGTCGATTAAGCATCATGAGGTGGAGCGTGAGGGGTGGTTCCCTATTTTTTATTTATTTATTTTTGTTGTTGCTGGGAGTTGGAACCCTATTAGTTAGGTTGCTTAATATTTACGCTAAGTACTCTTTAAAATACCAGAATAGGGAGGATGGTGTAGGTCTAAGTTTATTACATTGATCAGTATTGCTGAACTATGAAATATTTTTTTGGGATACAGGTATAACAGAATAGCTTTAGTGTAGTTGTTGTTTTAAACTTGAGTATGAACTTATACAAAATGCAGCAAGATATTTAAAAAACAGTTTTGTTGATTAAAAAACACTATATCGGATTCATATCGGTATCGGCAGATATCCAAATTTATGATATCGGTATCGGACATAAAAAAGTGGTATCGTGCCATCTCTAAACTAATGATACAAAACCCATTTAGGCTGCTTTGTTATGGAAAAGTAATTTTGTAGAGTGGATGTGAAACAGCTAACAGATCATCTGCAGAGGTTTATTTGAAGAGTTTCAGTCAGGTTTCAGAGCTCATCACAGCACAGAAACAGCTTTAGTGAAGGTTACAAATGATCTTCTTATGGCCTCTGACAGTGGACTCATCTCTGTGCTTGTCCTGCTAGACCTCAGTGCAGCGTTCGATACTGTGGACCATAATATCCTATTATATCCTGCAGTGGTTTGTACCATATCTACCCTGTTCCTACCCAAAGGGCTTTCTGAACCCACAGTGAGTATTTCTCTGCAATTACAAACTCTGTGTAAACAATCTTGGTATCAAAATGAAGAGCTGTAAATATTGCAGCAGGTGTTACTGTGTCACAGTTGCTGAGCCTGGAACACAAAAAGTAAGTAGATTTTTTCCTCCTTTAAAAATATGCTTTGGTGCATTTATTCAGAAAATCAGTAATCAACATCATCTGTGCAACGATTTATGCTTCTAAAGCGAAACAGTGAAAAATTACTGCAATTCAGGCGTTGATTTAATTTCATTAAGATGTCTAAAAATGCTTGTTTTTGGAATATTTTTGAAGAATTAACCACACATTCACAGCCTGTGGTCCTTTCTGCCCTGCACGTGGACAGTTTAAATGGACTCTGGCGCTTTAAACTCTGAGGGGTTGTAACTTCGGCTGCTATTGGGCAATTTGCATGATTAACACCTCTTAATAATTTGAGCCAATAGAATCACAGTAATGATACCGCGTTCACGTCACTTCCACCAATCAGAAGTTGCAAAGCCAAAACCCTATGTGACTCTAAATTTATGACACGTGAGAACAACGGAGGAAGCCAGATGTAAGCAGAGTTTTGTCTTAGCGGATGTGCAAAGGTTGCGTTTTTGTGGCGCGCTCGGCTGGTTCGGTGAGTTTGGTCGGAGCGCGGTGAAACTGGTTAGCGCTCAGCTAGCTAACCAGCTACACCTTTTGTTGTTACATGAAGTTTGGAGGTCATGGCTCGGTTGTGTGTGTTTAGTGGACTTTTGCCTAAATGGGCTCCTCCCAGGTTGTGACTGGCGACCGTGTCCCACTAACATCAGTCAGATAGCTGTTTGCTTTCATTCAGGACCCATTCGTCCTCCTGCCAGTCTGACTGCCCTCAAACATCCTCACCTGCCTCTCTGGAGAAATTCACACCTGCTCACAAACCTGTGCTTTACCCGAGGAAAGAGCCGCACAGGATGCTCACCTGAATCGCTCGTTCGTTGTAAACATGTTTGGTAAAAGCCTGACTTGTTATTCCGTGTGTAGCTTTCCGAGAACCACCGCAGCCTTCCTGCTTCATTACTCTTAAAACGTCAGTCTGCACTGAATATGTATCGACGTAACATCTGTTCATTGGCTTTGACTTTTCAAAGTTACCTTTCTGTATGCCGTAGTTTACCTTTCATAAACTGCTTGGCACAGAGAGTAATGCGTTGTGTTCTTCCACACATCCTCCAGAGCAGCTGTTAGACGCTGATTCCTGGTTCAGGTGTGCTTCTCTGCGCTCTGCCTGAGCTGATATATCCACAGCTCATGACCTCCAACACCCCATACGGTCTCCAGCTGCTCCTGACACAAGCCTTCTATCAGAGCATTTTCATTCTTCTTCAGTCGCCTCTCATTGATCTGAACAGACTTTCTGTTTCTGGAGATCCAAACAAGTTGAAGCCTGTGCTCACACTCTCTGTTTTTATTACTGCCTCGCCTGCTTCCATCTTCAGAAACTAGCAGACTGTTAGTGGATCGCCCACAGCGTAGCCCCGCCCCAAACCCTACTCTACTTCCTGTTCATCTCTGCCTAACGTGAACTTAAAGCAGCATCTGAGCCATAAACTCATCAGGAAAGAGTTTACTGAGCTCAGAGATCATCAGAGGCTTATTCTTCTTCTGTAAATCAGACGTCGTTTTACAGAGGCTTTGCCCCTGCTGGACATTAGAGGAAGTGCAGGTTTAATAAGCTTCAGGCTGACTGTTATTAAGTTGATCTTTTTCTAAAGTGATTTTGTTTTGATTCTTGGTTTAGTTGGAGTTCACTATAATAACTATAATAACTCGGGGAGGTACACAGCACCAACTGTACTAGCTGTCCTGGATTCAGCTTTGCTGCTGCTTGCTCCTTAAATCTTTTCCTCCAGCTGTGTCCTCCGTGTCGCAGCGCTGCTGTCCTTGATGAGTGCTGGATGAGGGGCGTTATTTTCTAGGCTAGTTTGTGGAAGATGTTCGGATTCGACTTGTTTGGATAAATAAGAATAAATGAGCTTTGGAGGCTCTGACCTCTTGTTCTGCCTGTTACAACAAAACCTGCGTAACCTCCAAAGTAACCTCGCCTTCACTGGAACAGCAGCTTCTGCCTCAGTCCAGGGACGCAGCGCTTTGTTCTCTTTGCAGGATAATTGTGAAGAATCTGCTGGAGTACGAGCAAACAGCCCGAGCTGACCTTTATCTCAAGGTTTTAAATGTGCTCTCTCTGCTCTGTGGAGCTTTAGCAAGTTCCTATTTGAGCCTGTTGTTCTGTACAAACAAGCCAGCAACACTGCGGGCGACGCAATAAAAGACGTGCGAAATGAAAGATGCAACACTTTCTCGACCATGAAATTGTATCTGAGGGAGATGAAGCTAAATTAAACGATCAGGGCAGGAAGCCTTTTAGTGTAATGTGGCTGAGCACGGTGTAATTAACAGGTTTAAGTAGCCGGTTTGGTGAAGTGGATGATTCTTAATTTCAGCTAAATTTGCTTTAATGAGCACACATTTTTCACTTCTATTTTAAGTCCACTGTGTGGAAATTATAAGGAAAAGCAAACGGTGAAGGACAAACGCCAGGAGGAGATGGTTACGCCCGATCGTACGGATACGTTTCCCTCAGAATAAAATCCAACCTGCAGCCGGGCGACACCAGAGGACCATCACAGAAACCAGCATCAGCCAAGTGCAGCAAATGTGTTAAACCCTTATGAATTTTATTAAATACTTTGTGTTTTAGGCTACGTCCACACGTACCCGGGTATTTTTGAAAACGCAGATTCTTCTATGCGTTCGCACCTTCCGTCCACACGTAAACGGCGTTTTTGGTCACTGAAAACGGAGATTTTTAAAAACTCCGGCAGGGTGGATATTTTTGAAAACTCCGTTTTTGCATTTACATGTGGACGAGAAAAACGCAGAAAACGCAGCGTCAAAGGTGTGCGCATTTTTTGACGTCACACTGTGCGCCACATTATTGTTTCGGTGAAATGAATTTCTACAATACTGTTAATTCTACTCTCTGCAGTGTTTACATGCTTACATATACACACAGTTACTGTCCCTCCACACATACGACTCGGTTCTGCTTCTATGCCCCAGCTTTGTTTACTTTTTCCCACCGAGGCTTCTAGACTTCTGATTGGCCAACATTTCTGCACGGTTAGGAATCTAGCGCCACCTGCTGCTTTGGCATGTTCATAGCAGCGTTTTCCTTCATTTCTGCCTTTATGTGTGGACGGGATTATTTTTTAAAACGAAAACGGAAAATCTCCGTTTTCAAAAATACCCGTGTACGAGTGGACGCAGCCCGAGTCTTGTAGAGGGCTGAGTTCGCTAACTGAAGTTTGTAACTCATTTTAGCTACAGCTGTAACGCTAGCGTGCTAAGTTAGCCTGGTTGCTAGCACCAGGCTAGGTGAAAGAAATCTCTGCTGTAGTTTGTTAATGGCACATATTGTGTTGTTTTATCAGAGGAGCAGATGCACAACACACACAGCTCATAGTTTTCTGTATTTCTATGTATTACAGGTATGGAGATATTATGTTCTGCAAATGTGGTTTCTCATGATTTGCTTTTATGCTTTAAGATAAGTCCCAGTATTACCTGCTAAATGTCGTCTGCTAATATAATTGCATTGGATTTGATTTAAGGGTTAAATTGTGAATTTTTATTATATTTCAAAGAAACAAAACGTTGGATCTTGGCTGTTAAAATGTATTTGTTTGTCTGATTGTTTCATTTTTTGCATTATTTTGTTCATTGGGTGACTTTTTTGTTTTCTTTTTAAAATATTTTTAATGATATGTTGTTTTATATTATTTATATATTATGCTTTTTGTTGACTTGAGAGCTTGAGTTGATTTTTTTCACAACAGTTAATGCAGTCGGGTCCATTGAGCAGCCACAATGATCAGTGTTGCTGCTTTACCAGGTGTAACAGTGAAGCTGGAGGATGAACGCTACCTTTTTTCCACTCGATAAAAGTTAACGTGAGGGTTCCTGATGGTTAGAGACAAATGCAGTCGCATGGCAGGATGCTGTAAAAGGACCAAACGTCAGCCAGGAGAACAACTGAGATAATCCATCCACAATACGAGGTTAGTCATTCATATACTGCTGCATGGGCTGGGCTGTAGTTACATCCTAAGGTTTTAAAAACTGAGCTTTAAAATGAACAGTGGTAATAAAAACCGATGCAGGCCGACAGTGATCACTGACTGTTTTAGGGGCTTGTTGAGATTAAATAGAACAACATACAAAACATTAAAACATTAAAACACAACAGCCTTAATAAACACAGAGTAGTTTGGGCCCAGCAGCAGGATTCATACATCATAACTTTACAACACACAGCTCCTTCCAGCTTGGCCCGAGGAGAGCTCATGGTTTTCTGTATTTCTATATATTACAGCGATTGACAGTGAAGAACCCAGACACCCAGTGCTGTCTCCTGCCTCTTACTCAGAAGCCAGAACTGAACGCATCGACAGGCGTGACGCACACAAACGGGCTACACAAGCAGTTCAGCTTCAGTCCCTGTCCTCACACGGCTGTCACGTCTCATTTTGTCTCTTATTCGTTTCACTCCTTCCTGCAGGTGATGTTCATGTGTCCTGCCTGTGTGAACTTATCCCATTAAGCGTTCTTTCCTTTTCTGCTGCTCTGCTTTCAAATCTGAATTTTAGGATGTGTGCATGTTTTAGCTTGTTTGGCTGTATTTTAGCTGCCTCAGTCCATTTTCCCACACTGCAGTCACCCAGCTGGGAGTATGTGGCCGCCTTGTCTCGGGCCTGTTTTGTAGTCAGAACATGGGCATGCAGGAGATCAAAGCCTGGCCCAGAATACATCAGCTGCTGCCCCCCTACACAGCGGCTCAGCGTGGGGCCTTATCTGGGCCGAACAGGGAGAAGTCGTTTCCTCATCGTGAAGCGCAGCCTGAGCTGTGCAGGAAAATATCGACGTGGCACCAGGGCTCCACAGTGGGGCAGGAGGTCCGGCATGACATTCACACAGTTTGCTGTATGTGAGCAACATGTGGACACACAAATAGGCCCAGCATGCCAAAACAGAGGTGTGGTGTGAATGAGGAAGCAGGCAGATATTCTTATGTAGCCTCCTGGAGAGAAAGGTTTAATGTGGATGCACCGAAAGGACGGCGTGTAGAAGGATGAGCATTCAGTCAGTTACACCTCTGGCACTTTGATCTGCTCAGTTCAGCAGCAAAGCAGGTGTAATCACATTCAGCTGCTTTGGTGTTAATGAAATTACCAACAGGTGCAGTAGAGGCACATCAATGACCCCTGACCCCTGTCCCCATCTGACGCCACCAGGTCACACCTCAAACCGTCCAGAGTTCAACGATGCACTGGTCGAGATCTGGGAGGAGTTTCTGCAATCAAATGTGTTCAAAATTGATGCAGAATAGACCGTCCTGCTGCAGGCGTCTTTGAATGCAGCCCTCTGGAGGCTGATCATTCTCATTTCCATCAAACTACGTGGCATCCTGTCATTCCTGACTCAGCTCAGTGCAGATATTCAGCAGGATTTCAGTGTTTTCTAAGTGTTCTCTATAACTACAGTTAAAGGTGTAATTAGAGTTGGGTTCACTTTTCTATGACAGGTCTGAGTGGGTGTGACTCACGTTCAGAGATCAGCACCGGAGGCAGACCCCGTGTCAAATCAAATCAAATCAAATCAAATCAAATCAAATCACTTTTATTGTCACATCACATGTGCAGGTACATTGGTACAGCACATGTGAGTGAAATTCTTGTGTGCGAGCTTCACAAGCAACAGAGTTGTGCAAAATACAAGAATGGCTACATCTGAAACTAATAAATATATGTACAATATATAATAGTATATGCATTTCTGGATGTGTATACTAAATATTTTTCTACGTGTGTGTGTGTGTGTGTGTACACATATTTTACAAATTAAATAGAGTAAACAATAATAAAGTATATAAAATAAAATATACAGAGTGAGACATGTGCAAAACAGTGGCGTTACTGTACAGTATGGAGTGCATAATGTTAAAGTTCCAGTAGTGAAGCTGAGGTGTCTATGACGTGTTCAGCAGTCTGATGGCCTGATGGAAGAAGCTGTCTCTCAGTGTGTGGCACAGAAGCTCACGTCTCATCACTTGGTTTAGCTAAGACGTGACAGTGGGGTAAAAACATCTGGAGTAGCTGCTACAGTCGTCTTTCACCTGGCTGCAGGTGAAAGAGATGGCCCTGAAGCAGGAGCCAGAATGAAAGCATGCTGCAGGCCCGGCTGCAGACAGGGGTGGGCGTACCTGAGACTGCTGAATGATTGAACCAACCTGACTCTGGTGCTCAGGAGGAAACGCTTCATATTCCTGAGATAGCTTTGGGGTGTCTGTGATGATCAACTCGTGACGTCTGAATCCTCCTTAATCTTACAACCAGCTCAGCTGACAGGAACACTGCAGGTGCTGATGTGGGTGCAGAGCTGTGAGCGTGCACACTTTCACCTCCGACACTAACGACACCTTCAGCTGCTGACTCATTTTATTTCTTTCACTGTGTAAATAAGAGTAAAGCCACCAGCCGAGTCGAGCTGCTTTCTAATGTTTCACTCTCGTAAAGTAAATCTCCTTTTAATGCAGCCGAGAAAATTCTCCGCTGACAGCAGCGCTCCGAGCAAGACTGTTATCAAACTCGCGGCAGCTCGGCCATCTGTCTGTCTGCCTCATCTACGCTTATTTACACAGAACGAGAGGCAGAGGGGGATCTGTGCGGCGCTGCAAACCTCCGGGGTTTTGTTCTTCTAAACTCCGCTCAGTCATCAGCCGCTCCTCAATCCCAGAAACGCGTCTCTCGCTCTGAGACTCAGAACTGATCTGCAAACAGCGAGGACGAGAGGAACGCTGCTGGAGAATAACAGTGATCACTGAGACGGAGGAGGAAGAGAGCACAGGAAGGAGAATCAATTCAGTTTTATTATACAGCATCAAGTAGCACAACAACAGTCGCCTCCAGGAGCTTTATACTGTAAGGTAGACCCCTTCCTGTTAAAAGGCAGTTTTTCCTTCCCACTGTCATCAAGTTCAATTCTTAATTCAGTCCAGTTTTAATTATACAGCACCAAATCACACCAACAGTTGCCTCCAGGTGCTTCATATTGTAAGGTACAGACCCAATAATAATACAGAGAAGCTCCAACAATCAGACATTATCAGTGTTGGTGACAGTAGGAAGGAGAAACTCCCTTTTATCAGGAAGAAACCTCCGACTGTGATTCGGGCCAAGAGTTCAATCTTTGTTTCACCAGAGAACTTTATTTCTAAAGGTCTGAACTCCAGGTGCACTGTCAGAGGTCATGAGATCATCGGTAACCTTCACTGAAGCTGTTTCTGTGATGAGCTCTGAAACCTGACTGAAGCTCGTCATCACGAGAGAATAACATCAGGCTCATTAACACAGTCTCACATATTAATATATAATAACATATTTCTATGTGAGACTGTGTTAATGATAATCCATGTTGAAAGAATAATAAAGAGTCGTGTAGATGTGATGCACGCCTGATGGGGAGCTGGAAGAATCAGAGCGCTCGGCGCTTTAAGAGGATGTAAGTCTTATTTATTACTTCTGTCTTTAACTCTGTGAAACAAGATGTAATGCTGTGTGAGCATTACATCCTTTATTGGTTCTTGCAGGTTGTACAGGCTCCTCGAATTAACAGATGCTGTCTAACCAAGAGCAAGGATCCGTGATGATGAGCGCTGCAGTTAACGGTATCAGAGGACAGTGGGCTCAGCATCCCAGCACAGGCAGTCAGTGTCAGTCTCCTCCTCACCAGGTAAATTCATCTCTGTGAACTCACAGGATCACAGACTCGGAGGCTTTGAACGGAGAGCCGGTCCAGGCTCCCTGTAAACGGTTCTGAGCTCCAGTGAGTGAAATTGTTGGATTTATGATGTTATTGCTAATTAGCAGTTAGCTGTGTGTCTAGACAGAAAGCAGGAAAAACCTCCACAGCCACCCTGGTAGTGATGTCATATAATAATAATAATGGATTGCATTTATATAGCGCTGTTCAGGGCCCTCAAAGCACTTTACAATGCCACTATTCATTCACTCTCACATTCACACACTGGTGGAGGCAGCTACAGGTGTAGCCACAGCTGCCCTGGGGCAGACTGACAGAGGCGAGGCTGCCATATCGCGCCATCGGCCCCTCTGGCCATCACCAGTAGGCGGTAGGTGAAGTGTCTCGCCCAAGGACACAACGACCGAGACTGTCCGAGTCGGGGCTCGTTAACCTTCCGGTTACAAGACGAACTGCCAACTCTTTGAGCCACAGTGATGATTACAATGAGCTGAACCTCATTTACATGAAAGTGATAAACTGCAGTATTTGTTTCCCTTTGTACTCAGCGAATACTTAATTGTCAGCGAGATGGGGACAGCGTCTTTGTTCGTACTGGTTTCAGATGACACCAGTTTAGTTTTGTGCGTCTGTGGGAACTTTCCCGTTTTGTTCTCAGATAAAATATTCAGTCAGACACGCCTACCCACCTACAGGTGTAGGCGTGTGAGGTAGACGCCTTTGCGTGGCCAGGTATGCTTTGCATTCTGGGATGCAGCACCGCAGCTGTGCAGGGTGCGGCTGGGCCTGAAACGATGCAGCTTCTATAAGTGCAAAGAAATGAAGGTCATTTTCCATCTTTTTGTTGCAGAGCGCTGCTCACAGTTACGACGCGGCGCTCTCGTCCCCCTCGGCTCTCATGACACAAACTTCAGAGTCTCTAAGCCAGTTAGCAGCAGACGGCGAGGAGCCCGAGGAAGCTGAGCCTCAAGTCGTTATGTGGCCGAATATTCAGAGGAATCGGAGACGCTCTGCAAACAGCTGAGTACGCATCAGAAAAATAATGCAGCCGTCCAACTGTGCTTCATGTTTGTGATAGCAGAGGCTGGTGTCGTCGGTGTGATTCTGGGGTTTGTGGGGGACCGAGCATCCATCACTTTATGGGTCGTAACACCAGTACAGTCAGCTCAGTGTAACGATGAACATTTTCTTTAGTAAAGAAAACGAAAAATTCGTTTTTCCAACAGACAAAATAAAATATTAACCGAACAGGACAAATAGGCAGGATTTGATATATAAAAGAAGAAATGTCCCGTCCAGCCACTGTGAACCATGTTTCTGGACATTAAATGTTTGAACGTTAAGATAAGATGAGCTTTATTAGTCCCACACGTGGGAAATTAGTTTTGTCACAGCAGGAAGTGGACAGTGCAAAAGTTATGTAGCAAAAATGAGAATATAATAAGAATAAATACAGTACACAACTGTACAGAATAGAACAAAATAAAATACTATATACAGTAGAATAAAATAAATATACAATAGGATAAAAATAGAATACAAATTCTATATACAAGTAAAATACAACGATGGCAGAAAAGAGTGTTGCACATGTGTGGATGTGTGTGCTTGATTAAAGATAAAAGCCTGACGCTGTCACTGGTCAGCATGAGTCAGCATGTGTCCAGGACAGATGAACCCTTTGAGCACACTAATAAACACCAGAACAACTCGTTTCTCATATGTATTCATATTTCAGTGTCATGCAACATTTCAACAGCAAAGACTTTTTACAAAAACATCAGTAAGTAGTCGAATCCAAAACTCTAAACTCTGCAGTTTTTAGATGAATATAACAGGATTATTTCAGGTGTCTTCTGTCTGCAGACTCTGATGATAGCCTTATCCTGCTCTCTGATTGGCTCTTTGGACCTGCTCTGCTCATAGCTTCATATCTCTGTGGTTGGATTAGAGGAGCTTTGCTCAGCTCAGCTGATGAGTGTGCAGTCCTCTTCCTGATCAGTGACCTGTACTCGTCGGTCGGTTGCTGTCGAGCCTCTGAAGCTGTCTGTAGTTTGTGCAGGTTTTTGTTTTTTGCGCGTATTCGTCACACCTGTTGTTACGGTAACCAGCTGATGGATCGGAGCAGGTTTGGTCGCCGCGATTAGCGAGGAAGAAACAAACGCTCGAGCAGCGTAGAGTAACCATCCCTGGAGCGCAGCGTTTGGGTGAAAGGCTCAGTCAGGCCGAGCTCGGCGTGATTAATGTCCTCTTTGCAGCTCGGCCTCTTCACTCCTGCAGAGCTGCGCGTCAGCGCCGACCACGCAGCCTCTCCGCCCGCTCGGCGCTGCTCCGCCGTCAGCTCCTGGATGGATCCGGCTCCCTCTTCTGTGTGCGGTCCCATCCATCACGGGCAGCTGGTGGGTGCCCGGGCGACATTGTGTTTATGCAACTTAAAGAGCTTTTCTCTGGCCCGCCACATTGATGTATGGCCCAGGAGCCCAAAACAGATGATGTGTGCAGAGGGAGGATAGCAGAATGGATGAGGGCGCCAGCGAGCTGGATGCACCTCACTGGGAGAGTCTGTTGATATTCATCATCATCATCATCATCAACTTTATTTATAAAGCACTTTAAAACAACCACAGCTGACACAAAGTGCTGTACATTGGAACTGTAAAATAAAATTACATGAGATATAAATAAAAAACAAATAAAAGAAGAGTGAAATCATTAATTAAATAACTACTGCATTAAAAAAGAAACTAAGTCTCACTGAGGTTAAAAGCCAAGGAATAAAAGTGGGTTTTAAGACGTGATTTAAAAGTGGACAGTGAAGGCACCTCTCTAACATGCATGGGCAAATTATTCCATAATTTTGGAGCCACAATAGAGAAGGCCCCGCCCCCTCTGAGCTTCCTCCTGGATCTCGGTACCTCCAGGAGCAGCTGGTCAGCTGACCTGAGAGACCGACAGGGTGTGTGGGGATGAAGAAGCTCAGAGAGGTAAGGCGGGGCAAGACTGTGTAGACATTTAAAAACAAACATAAGAATTTTAAAATTAACTCTAAAAGACACAGGCAGCCAGTGCAGAGAGGCCAGCACAGGGGTTATATGCTCTCTTTTTCGAGTTCCTGCTAGGAGTCGTGCAGCCGCATTTTGAACCAGCTGCAGACGTGAGAGCAATGACTGACTGACCCCCACATAAAGTGAGTTACAGTAGTCCAGGCGGGAAGAAATAAAAGCATGGATCACTGTTTCAAGGTGCTGCCTCGAAAGAAAAGATTTTAGTCTTGCCAGTCGCCTTAAATGATAAAAACCGGACTTCACCACTGCTCTGATTTGGTTGTCCAATTTAAAATCACTGTCCAACTTAAAACCAAGGTCAGTAACAACAGGTTTAAAATAGACTTCCAGGGATCCTAAAACAACAGAGGAGGACTCACAGGGACCACTGGGTCCAAACACCAACACTTCTGTTTTCTTTTTATTAAAATTTAAAAAGTTTCGAGCCAACCAAGCTTTAATGTCATCTAGACATGTCAAGAGAGGTTTTATGGAGATGCCATCCTTGCGTTTTAGTGTCAAATAAATTTGGCAGTCATCGGCATAACAATGAAATGAGATCCCATGCCTTCTAAGGATAGAACCCAGAGGCAGTAGATACAGAGAAAAGAGCAGTGGCCCTAAAATTGAGCCCTGTGGGACACCGCATGACAGAGGAGCAGAAGACGATTCGTAACCGAGAAGGCTGACAGAGAAAGTTCTATCTGATAAATAAGACCTAAACCAATTAAGTGCAGTGCCACCAATACCCACTACATCATGTAATCGAGAAGTTAGAATATTGTGGTCTACTGTGTCAAAGGCAGCAGTTAGCTCAAGCAAGACAAGAACAACATGGTTACCAGAATCACATGCCAGAAGGATGTCATTAAAAACCCTTAGTAATGCAGATTCTGTGCTGTGAAGGGTTTTAAAACCTGACTGAAAAACCTCAAAGATTCCATTTTCATCTAGAAAATCTTTCAGATGACTAAAAACTATTTTCTCTAAAACCTTGGAGACTAAAGGCAGCTTGGAAATAGGCCTATAGTTCGCTAAAACTGTGTGATCAAGGCCAGGTTTCTTAAGCAGTGGCTGCACTACTGCATGTTTGAAATTTGCAGGAACCACACCAGAAGACAGACTGCTGTTAGTAATGTCAAGGACATACTGTTGTATACTAGGAAAAATTTCTTTAAAGAATTGTGGAGGGACAGGATCCCGTGGGGAACCTGTGGGCTTAATATGGCGAACCACATCCTCTAAAGAGGAGAGCGTCACAAGCTCAAACTGAGTGAAAACAGCAGCGCAAGGGACAGAGACAGAGGGGTCAGAGTCAGGAGCTGTGATAAGAGCCCTGATGGTGACAACCTTTACAATGAAAAAGTTCAGAAAACCATTGCAAATCTCAGGAGAAACTTCCAAACAGACATTCAAAGGAGTATTAAGAACAGTGTCAATGGTCCTAAATAACACACGTGGGTTATGACAGTTGGAAGAAATAATATTTGCAAAATATTCCCTTTTTGCCTCTTTAACAGTGTTCTGGTAGCGATGCCAGCAGTCTTTGAGAATTTGAAATGATGCATGCAGTTTATCCTTTTTCCACCCCCGTTCTGCTCGACGACATTCCCTCTTAACAGCACGACTGCTCTCATTAAACCAAGGCTCAGGTTTAGCCTTAAGCTGCCTGGTTTTTAAAGGAGCCACAGAGTCCATGATTTTTTGACAGCAAGAATTAAACCAGGAATGTAGGTCTTCTGTGTCAGAGGAAACAAAGTCAGAAGGCCCGCCGAGCTGATTAAAAGCAGCAGAAAACTGCGCAGCAGTGGCGGGGTTAATAACCCGACAGCACCGAGTAGCAGCGCCAGGTTTAACTGCGGTATATGTCAAACCAACGTTGAATAACACAGGCATATGATCTGAGAGTGCACAGTCACAAATCTCCAAGTCAGTGACAGGCAGACCATACGACAGAACAAGGTCCAGTGTGTGTCAGTGCTCATGTGTAGGGCCACGTACGGACTGTACCAGGCTAAAAGAGTCAATAAGGCTTAAAAAGTCCTTTACCAGTGGCTTATCAGGACAGCATACATGTATATTAAAATCTCCAACAATAAGATCACTATCATAGTTGGGCATAATCCCAGCTAAAAAATCAGAAAAGTTGTTTATGAAGTTCTTATTGTATTTCGGGGGGCGATAGATGACAGCGCAGAAAATCGGGTTTGTACGACTCACCTCAAATGAGGTAAGTTCAAAGCTGGAGAACGAAGGCTGTAGAAAACACTGCTTACATTTAAAATCCTTTTTGTAAACAGTCACTGTGCCTCCACCTCTGCCTGACGTCCGTGGCGAGTTAAAATAGCAACAATCCACAGGTAAAACGCAGTGCTGGGGATGAGGCGGGGTCGGCTGATGCTGTGCTTCTGCTGGAAGATTTAGAGGCTTCTGCAGGGAATGTGAGGCGCTGGCTGGTTTGATATTGCAGCGCTGCATGCCGCTTTAATACCGAGTGGGCTTTGCTCACGGTCTTGAAGGTTTTGGGGGATGTTGCGATACATTGGAAGTGACAGCAGCAACTGCTGAGGCTGATTGGAAAATTACGGCTCTTTCAGGTTGTATGTAAAACAGGAAGATTGATTGAGTTCTAAATGTTGCTGGTTTGGCTCTAAATCAAGTGTGAAATCTGAAAATGAACATCTCTGCGAGCGCAGCGAGCTGCGAGAGGAGGCAGAAGTGTGGTTTCAGCGAAGCATGCGCCAAATGCCAACGACGCTGCTGCATCTCTGCAGCTTTTATTTTTGGGGTTTCTTTGAACCTTCATGTCGTAGCGTCAGCTCGTCGCAGATTAGGAGCTCCACCTTTTGGCGTCGAGTGTGTCCCATCTCCCGCAGAGACTGGGTGGTTGGACATGAACTGTCCCATCGGCTCTGCACAAGTTTAGAAGCAGAGACTTTCAGCTGTCCTCTGGATTTGTTTTTAAACATGTATGAAACACGGAAACGCGTCTCACCACGTCCTTCCTGCCTCCAAGTTTTGTCATGATCCTGGGTCCTTTGACCCAGCGTTTTAAGTTTGAGTTTATTTTGTTCATTAGGTTATTAGACTCCTTGTGTTTTCTTCCCCTGTATTTAAGTTCCCCTCACCCTTCGTGTTTCATGCTGCGTGTCTTATGTTATCAAGTTTGTATTATCGTGTCTGTCTCATGTTTCCTGTTTTATTTTGAAGGAGTCGTGTGTTCTTTGTTCATTGTATTTAGTTTCACTTCCCTTGTCCCCTCATTAGGCTCATGTCAGTCAGCTGTTCCTCCAGGTGTTCCCACTTCCCCTAATCACCTGCTGTGTATTTAAGTCCTCTGTTTTCAGTGTGTGATTGTCAGGTCGTCTGTTGTCCACGCCATGCTTCCAAGTTCCTTGTCTAGGTTTTTCTTATTGCTTGTTTAGATTTCCCAGTTTAGGTTTGTGTTAATTTTGCTTCAGGTTGCCTTGCCCTGTTGTTTGTACCTTTTTTACCAGCCATATTAAACGGCTCGCTTTTTGTTAACATTCAGGTTTGGTTCCCTGTTCCTTGGAGGCTGCATTTTGGGTCCTTTTTTCAATTCATACAGTCTGCCCTCGCCAGACTGTGTCACCTTTAAACCCTGAATAGTTTCTTTTGGTGTGCATCAGTGTGGATATTAGTCACATGTTCATGTAAACAACAGTAACATCAAACCATTACGTGTGTGAGATGTGGTTTTGATGTCAGGGTTACAGTTAGGTTAGGGAAAGCAATGAGATGTCCTCACTAACACAGCTAAACGAGAACGTGTGTTTCTCCAGACACCAGCAAACGATGCTTCGCACGACGTGAAACTTCCATGTTAATCCAGACTCATCACGAGAACGTGGTCTGTGGACCATCTCAGAGCTTCCTGGAGTCCACAAACGTTTGCGTGGTGCTTCTTTGCTTTCTCCACCATCCAAAAACCAATAAACTGGTTCCTCCCACTCTGCAGGCCTCTCAGGTCACAGAGCGCTGGATCAGTTAAAGGTCCGCCCTGAGTCTGGGGCCGTCACGATGCTGGGACAGGAAGTGTGGTGACGGCTTCCTGTACCCCTCTGCGTGCACGCAGCAGTGGCTGGGAGAAAGAGGGCGGCCCTGGGTGGTGTTAAGGTTCAAAAATTGAGGAAGGAGAGTACAAACCACCATGGTCCAGAAGATCTTGGTCAAACAATGATTTTAATGACTACACACGTGTGGGAAGACACTCTGTACGCAGACAGCAAGTGGTCTTCGACTTCCTCAAAGCATACACAGATTTTTATAGCATCAGGGTTTGATTTACTGACGCCCCTTCATGCGTCACAGACAGGATATACACATACGTCAATATCAAAACCACAACGACTTTTGACACAATTTAAAAGAACATCGTCTTCCATCTTCATAACAGGTACTTCCTGTCACTGCCGGATGCTCGCTTGTCATCTTGACACCTCAACAGCAGTTCTGCTACAAACTGCTCTTTGCAACATCAGCAAAACATAATTAAACCTTCCCCTATAAATATTTTCTCTAACTGAGTGTGTGTGTGTCTGTGTGCTAACCACAATTGCACCCTGTTTCACCTCGCGACTAGCTCCTGACCTCTAACCAGACAGAGAGACAGAAACCACTCTCATATATGTAATAATCGAACTGAAACTATAGATATATCATCTACTTAAAATAAATGTTTTAATCAAGAACCCCTACTAAAGCTTAATACAAGAATATGAACATATAAAAGATATTAAAATGAACTGTTGTGTAAGCATGTATTGCAATTCCTTCTATGTTCTAGTTTTCCCTCAGCATGGATCATCTAGACACTCTCACTAGTGAAGCTTTAGACCATTAATGAACCTGAACATCAACTCAAATAAGCACAAATATGCAATATGTATAAAATAGTTATAACTGCACCTGGAATACAAAGTTAATTTAATACCTGTATGCATAAAACCTTAAGGCCTTCTTAAAGCTATCTGTTACATTGTTAAAGCAATGATCATATTGCAGATTATATTATGCTGGTAATAATGATGATTATTTAACAATAGCAGTAAAATAATTTCCCTGCTCCACAGTGGGTGGCGTGGGCCCAGACTCCCGTCAGTCACAGTGATTGACTTTTCCACTTGAAGGACACGAGCGTCTTTCCTCCCTCTCCTCTGGGAAGCTTCAGCGTCTAACTCGAGCGTTTAAAAAGACAAAGTGTCAAAGCACTAATCGACTTCTGAAAGCGCCGCTCTCACTTTCATTCTGTCGCTCTTCCCAAAATAAAGAGGGAGAGGGGAAGATACAGTTCTTTGGCAGGCGGGTTAATAACTCACTTTGCTGTGGACGCCTTAAATTGGTTTCCATTGACACCTGCTATCTCTGAGCCGATAGCAGGGGGGACCTCATCAAGTGCAGACGCCGATGCCGCCGAGCAATAACGTCCATCCGGCGCCGTGTCAGAGCCGGACTTTTGTTCCGTAGCCGCCACTCGTCAGTGATGCTTCCCGATGATAAATCGTCCATTTCCATTCGTGCTGCTTTAATTGCCTCGCCACGAGGTTGGGCTTATCTCACAGTAGACATTCAAATATTGAAATATTTGTCATTACCGGCCCTTTTTTGTCAGAGGAGGCAGAGAATCCCTGATGAACGTCTGCTGAAGGAGGAAACTCTGAATCAGCAGTTTGTGCTTTAGGTGGGGCTGCCTTCAGCCTCCTGCTGATGTCATCAGCTGCTCTTTATCTCCTCACACCCGCCCATCACCCTTCTGTGACACAAGAGCAGTCCTGTGACTTATACCACAGGTGTGTGTGAATGAGGGGGACACGAGGAGGAGCTGAGGACATGCAGGTGGTCCCAGCAGCAGGGGGTCGATCCTTCCTCTCAATGTTTTGCTGCTATTCTGTGTTTGTAGAGGCTGGAGGTCAGGAGAGGTTTGGCGTGTTATTGGAGGGTGATGATGAAATCAGCAGACAGCTGCGGAGGAGGCGTGGACTGAGGCTGAGCACAGGGACGTGATTGGCTGCAGCTTCTATTCTCTCTTTTACTTTTTCCATCGTGATTAAACTGCCGGCTGCTCTGTGCTCCTCAGCCTACACGCTGATGCAGGAGCTCTTCTTCTTCAGCCGCTGTAGTCTGAACTTTATGGGGGGGGCATGAAGCGTCAACAGTCTGGATCACATGAATAAGGTTCCTGACCTGCTGCAGTTTCTCTGACATCCAGCAGGGGCAGCAGTGAGTCAGCCCCCATAGGCCCTGTGTTTCCCTTCATAGCAGGGGCGGGTTTTGATGATCCATTTATCGATTACAATCGATTCTAGCTTGGATAACGTGATATCGATTCGTTAAAACCCCCAATCTATTTTTAAATGTAAATTTATTTTTTACTCCAAACGCCAGAATCTCAGGTTAAACCTCACAAATTCCAACAACCACCAAACAGCTGAAACAGTAAATGAGAGCAGGAACACGATTCTGCACAAAGACGTAAACACAAAGCGCCGACCCGCCGACGCATCAGAATCAGCGAGCTGTCGCCCCCGACGGCACGGACACGGTCGGGGCTGAAAGCCGACAGCTCGCTGATTCTGATGTTTCGTTGGGTCGGCGCTTTGTGTTTACGTCTTCTTTGTGTTTGATTCTGAAGCTGCAGTTTTGTTGCTCTCCAAACAATATTGACCGAACCAGCAGCAAGAAAAGATCCAAACTACGCTTCAGCATCAGGTCATGTTCAGATGTTGAGTCATGGTTCTCTTCAGTTTTTGATCGACTGCTGAATATTTTCAGGGTCATCTGCTATAAAATCCCAGACCAGGACAACCTTCATGTGTTTCTGTTTCATCCTCAGCTACTTTGACACAAAGGCCTCTGCTGCGACGCTCACACCTGTGATAAAGTCTCACAGTGTCAGCTTTCTTTTTATAGATATAAAATATGGATATGTGCTGATAAGTGATCAGAATTATAATATTTCTGACTGATTCGAATCGATTCGGGACCTTGTGAATCAGAATTGAATCGATTCCAGAAATCAGTGACGACACCCAGCCCTACCTCATGACACCTGATTTTATAACTTACCTGTTAAACTATATTAAGGCTTTAAAGTCTGTAAAGTTTGCATTATTAGGGGCGTGGCCTCTTTGACCCACAGGTGGCTGTAGCTGATAGGCTGATCCGGACTCTCGACATCATGTGACCAATAATACAGGGAGCTATATTATAAGTATCATGTAATAATAGTGTGAGGTGACAGGTGACCCTGCCTTTACCTGTGGAAACAACACACTGAATCAGGTGTGCTTCAGCTGGGCTGTCGGCCGTCCTGCTGCTGATCTTCATGGATCTCAGCTCTTTCATCACATCTGTGTCACTGTTATGGGTTTAACTGATATGTCAAATAGTTTTTGTGTAACTGCTTGTGTGTGTCTGTGGAGCGAGGTGTACATCAGAGTGCTGTGCTTTGTCCTTTCACCTGGGACGAGTCGTGCTCAGGTGATTCAAGCTGTCGCCCGGGGACTAGTTTACTGAACCGTGGCAACGCTTACTTCCTGTTTCCTCCCAAACGCCCCAAAGAGCTCAGCGCTCCGGAGCGTGACAGCGAAGCCGCTCTGATTGCTTTAAACGATGCTTCGTGGTGCTCGCAGCGGTCCGGGCTGGAAGGGCGATAAACGGTGCGCTTCATTAATGGATGAGCTGCGTTTGTCTCCTCGGGACAGGAAATGAACCCGGCCTCGCTGTCAGGCTCCTCTGACTCGTTAAAGCCGGACGCTTTTTGTTCCAGCTCCAAAACTTTTTTCTCTTATTGCAAACAAGCTGCATTTTCCACTGCAGTGGCTGCTGAAGAGCTCCGTCAGCATGTTTGCCTGCTGCGAGGATATCAGTGCTAATACGACTGCTGGCATCTCCTCCTTCCTCACAGAAACACTAATTGGTTTGGCGGCGGCTAATCTAATTGGACACCAAAGGTTAGTTATGTGAATCCACACGAAGCCGAGCCCTCCCCACAGCCGCTCTTATCTGCGGCTCAGGCAGGCTGAGGAGGACGTGCGGGGGGAGGCGGCCAAAGTCCTGCTCTATCGTTACTGGCAGGGCTTCAGGGGGAGGGGCTAACTGCAAAGAGACGCACAGGGAGAAGTTTGTTTCTTCTGATTTTCTTCTTCCTCTTTAAAAAGTGGATCAGTATTCCGGCCTTTTTCCACCGGGACATGTAAACCACGGAGCGCAGGCTCTCTGAGAGGCTGGCAGGGTTCAAGCGAGCACGTGGAGGATCTCTCTGGACTCTTCTCATGTGGGGTTGAAGCATCAGGGAGTTCATTCTGAGTGGACCTGTTACACGTTTCACACGTCCACACGAGTGACACTTGCAGTGGATATAATCTCATAAATAACCTGGATGTGCTCTGGGGGGCGTGTGTTCGGTGTGTGTGAACGCTGTGTTCGAGGTCAGCTGCAGCGTGTGCTGTTTCCACGCGGCGCCAGACAAGACGAAGCGTCTTTCACGGATTTCCTCGACATGTAAATCATTGAGTGTCTGCGAGTTTGCAGTGACGCGGCGACCTCTCTGACCACGGGCAGTGCTTCCATTGACCTCCACGTTTGGCTGATGGCCGGGCAGATGCGGTCTTATCGCCGACCTCCTCGACCTCCATCTTTTCTCCACGCAGCAGCTTATCTCCATGTTGGAGATAAAGACGTGGAGAGGCCAGGCGAGCGCAGCTTATCTGTGCTGTGCGCTCGCCGTCTGCAGACACAGAGCTCCATTCTGTTTGCTTTACTGCACATGTGCACGTATACGCGCATGTGTAGGTGACGCTGCAGCTCACAGGCTGACATCACGTCTTTCGCCGCTCTCAGTCGCTCAGAGAGCAGCTTCTCTGTGCTGGTGACCAGCCGGACGGCGTGCGTCGTGCAGCCGCTCAAGCGAGCTGAGCAGGACTTCCTCATAGTGAAGAAACATTCTTATATGGTCATCTTAAGGAGCGTCTTAAGAGGCAGCCAATCAGAAGAAAGCTGGATTTAAGGAAGGGGGAGGGGCCTTTTTTTAGACTAGGAAGTGACGGGCTGTAAGATAAAGAAGGATTATTGTGAACAGTGAATCATGCAAAGCTGCTGTGAAGGGTCACACGAGAGCGTGTTTCAGGGTCGTCATGGATACACAGACGGCGTTTCTAAAAAAAATAACCAAATGTTTTATTTCATGTTGATACATTCTTGGACGACACCACAGAATAGTTGCATGAGTGGCCAAATGTAAATCTCTCCCACAACATTGGCACATAAGCAGCAAGGGCAACATGAATATACCAAGTACAAACAGTAGAAAACATACATGCTTCCACTTTTTAAAACGTGTTTTTCTTTTTTAAATATATATTCTCCGTGTGTTTCTCCCGCAGGGAATAAGAAACCGAACAAAGCCGCATTCTGCCGAGCGAGAACGTTTCCGAGGAACGGACGATTCGGAGCAGACAGGTGGGATCGACTGTGGCACAGAACTTTTTTTCTGGTTCAACATCAAACATATCAGGCATGCATTGACAACCTCGACATCGACACCTTTAGTTGGTTTTTTTAGTCCATGAAATCAGCCTGGACCGAAGGAGGCTCCCTCGGGGTAAGGGTCCGCCCCTCACCCCCACCGCCGCCATCAAACACCTACAAACAGTGTGTGGAGAAGAACACGCATGTCGGGGAGGGAATGTTTCATCAGGTGACCACGAACGGCTTTAAAAACACTTAAAAACTGTTTTGGCTCCGTGTCACGGCCAGCTGAACGGTCAGACCTGCTGTGTTTGTCAAAGCCTCTGAAAACGCCGTTTCTCACAACACTGAGGGTTTGCTTCATTCAGCTGATTCTCACCTGGAATAAACCTCGTTAATCTGCTCGTGCGAGTAACCGTCTCCAGGCCGGCGTGACTGAGGTCCAAACAGGAAGCAGAGGGTAAAGCAGGTCTCGGCGCTCCCAGTCGTTCGTTTTAACTTTCAGAGCATCAGATCGTCGACATATAAGCAAAAAAAAATGGAGCACGACTCTCCAAAAGGCTTCAACCTCTTTTACTCTGTTTCACTGTTTGGATTTCATCTGTTTTTTAAACTCTGATTTCCACCGTGAAGATTTTTTAATGAATAGACTGTGATGGGTAAATGCTGTAGTAGCTGGTAAAAGAGGCTGAGGGTGGAGCTGCAGGGGCCAACAGCACGGACGTAAGCTTGTGACCATGCAGCTCAGGTATGATATTTTTTAATCATGTTTATTAAAGAAGTTTATTTCAATGATTGTGTATTTTTGAAACGACCTCTTGTCTTTTTCAGGGGGACAATAAAACCATGTTTGGTCCCTGATTGATGGGAACAGGCCAAGTCCAAGAAAGAGTAAAATAAGTCCTCTTACTCCACCCGCAGGGGTGTGGGTGGAGTAAGAGGACTGGGGTCAGGACGGTGCAGGTACCGCTCCGAGGCTACACAGTGGCTAACTGCCAGCAGACACCCCCAGAGCGGGCACTGTAAAATCCTCTGCTGCCTTCAGCCCTGCAGCTGTTTCCTGCATGCAGCCCAGTGGATTCTGGGATATGTAGTCAGGAGCAAACGAGCCGAGCGAGTCATAAAACTTTGTTTTCAGAGGCTTTTTTTTCTCACGTTTGCAGGATAAAAATCTGAGTCCAGGTGGCAGCGCGAGCGAAGCCCTCCAAATCTCCGAGCGAAGAAGAATATGGCTTCAATAAAACCGAGAAGCAAAGTACATCTGTCATCGGCATGGCAACCGCAGCCGTCTTACAAACCAACAGAAATCAAACCAACGGAAAGAGGCCGACATATAAGCCATAAAGAACTACACACGCGGACAGGAAGGTGAGAACTTGCAGTTTGGAAGTACATAAAGAGACACGAGGGGGCGGGCTCACACTTCGTTTGACATCACCGGCGGCACGGAGCCCATCGGCGCCGCCCAGTCATCGCCGCCCGATGCATCCGCCGCGTTCGACCTCACAACCACTGGCATCACTTCAACGACAAAACAATTAGATTTTTATTTCTGGAGCTTTTCTCGACCCGGAGGGGTCAGAGTTCAGAGGTCGTCCCACCACGCTCCGCTTTGCACCTGAACGTCTCCGATGGGCGGTGAAGCACATGAGACCAAAAGAAGAGAAAGAAAAAGTCCTGCACGTCGCCGCTTTTCTCCCGTTGCTCGTCCTTCTTGCAGGAGATCAGACATCTCGCTCTGCAGTGACGGAGGAGCGCCGTTAGATCACGAGGTTGTTGTAGCTCACGTACTTCTTCTTAGCTGCTGGACCTGGGGACGGCAGGAGACACAGAGGTCAGATTCGGTCCTCACGGCTGCTTGAAGAGCAGAGGTGAAGGTTAATGATGGAGCAGGGATGAGGTGATGACAGACGTTCGGGTAAGTAAAGCTTGAATTATGAACTCTCAGCAGGGAGGACGGGACGGTGAGAGGTCATAACTCAAAAGCATCTGCAGCAGAGGGAGAAACAAAAGGAGTGTGGGCTTATCTGAGGGTCGACCGATCAGCCGCTGCGGTGGGTCTAACTTTGAGCCACAGGTGGCGCTAAAGAGCTGAAGATGGAAAGATGGCAGCTGATGAAAAGACTGAATCTGTGAGGGATCATTCATCTGCACATGCTCAGTAGAGTCTTCACATCTTGGAAAAATGCTTTTAACCCTTTATTTACCATCTTCAAGCCAAACTGACGAAAGACGTCCGTCGGGCCTGTAAATACACGCTGGTAAATAAAGAGTTCATGGATGTTTGAAAGGTTTGTGTACTTTTGTGTGTTTTTGTACTTGTACTCAGTGGGAACAGCCTGCCTCGTGTCTCCATGCCGTAGATTTCATGGATTACGCCCCCACAACAGCGCCGTCATTTCAACATGACGTGCCCACAGACCTGGAGAACACCTCCAGCTGCAGGTGTTTCACTAACAGCTCGCTGAGCCGTGAATCAAACGCGTGTTCAGGTGTCGGCCCGCGGTGGCAGTCCTACGACGAGCTTCAGCCTCTGATGGAGGACGGCAAACATGCTGCTGTACTGTTGGCTGTGTGACGCAAACATTGTTATTAGAGTTCATTGAAATATTCGGCTCCCTGTGTTTTGCACCTGGAATAAACTCAAGGATCAGTCTCTAACATGTTCCTGCCTGTAACACTCGATCGGCTCGCCGCGCTCTCTTCATTAAAGCACTCGCCACGTTGCTCGTTTGTAGCACAAACCTGTAACATCTGTTCCCTGCCGTGGATTTATCTGTGAGTAAATATGGTGCGTTGCTGTGGGTGTGCGGTCCAGCCGAGCTCCTGCAGACACCTGATCCGTGTCGGTGCTGAAGCTCTGCAGAGTTAGCACGCGGCTCCTGAATGACGCAGGAAGCTGAGCGTGACGTGTTCGAGGGGTTCAAGGTGAGCTGTGCAGCTCCACCACCTTCATATCTCCCTGCTGCAGCCCCCCCGCTGGCACTTGACCCTCAGCATTCGTCCGGTGACGAATGGCTGGGAACCAGGAGCCGCCATCAATCGTGGCAGATAAAAGAGAAAACGGCTGCGTTTGCATATTGAGCAGCTCTGACTTTGTGTCTCATTCACATTCAGGAGCAACACCTCCAGCTCGTCTGACAGCGGTGGGCGGAGCCTGATGATCTGAGGCGCGCATGCTTCGATAACCGAATAAATTAACTCAGTCAAAAAAAAGAAGACGTTTCTGTTCATTCTCCCCCCCCCCCACCCCCCCGTCTGCAGGCAGACTGTTTCTGTGCAACACTCATCATAAACAGTCAGTCTGGCTATAATTAGGCCTAAAATAATGGTTCCAGATTAAATGATAATGAGTCTCCTTTAACGCAGCTGAAAGCGTCTCAGAAAACTCACAGACCCCAGAAATCCGACGTCTGGGAAACACGTTTATTTCTGCTCCGTGCAGAGAGTGAGATTACTCGTTGAGGAGCATCGGTCAGGGAGCTGGTCGCTCTCGGCCTCATCGTTACAGAGGGGAGAAAACGCCAGTCTGTATGACCTTTCACACACGCGTGTATACAAACCTGTGTCACACTTTTACACACAGGCTCAGCTCAATGACAGAATATCAACAGGAATAATTGATGAGCTTCACCTGTGGCTGCTCCCCCTGCTGGAAACACAAGATACTACCGCCGGTTTTCCTACAGGCTTTTGGGGGTGTGGTCACATGAGGCCCACTAACGAGGATCTGATTACCGTCACGACGCTCAGAAATCCGCCGCGGTCCTGTTATGGATCAGTCGGCCATCTCTGGCCTCGGCGTGCTGCTGCACTGGGCTGTTTTCACAGCTGCTGACTCACAGACCGCGGAAGTGTTGGAAAGTCAAATCGCTCCAAAAATAAACGTTCGTCTCAGCCTCTGCCGGCGGCGTGGAGAGAGAGGCGGCGAGGCCTCGTACCGCAGGATGGAGAGACAGCGAGAAAGCGGTCTTTGTGGTGGAATCAGCTGGAGGAGCGGGGAGGATGGAGACGGAGGTGAGGAGTAGGAGGAGGAAAGAGAGGATTTACAAAGTGAAGGAGGAGGGGAGCGCTGAGACGCTCGAGGCCGAATGAGAGGGGAGGCGGAGTGGCGAGCGTGGGCCGGCCCACAGATGGCTCTGCCATAACTAACTACAGTGACTGATGTGCTGTAATTATGACGGGGCCTCGGGCTGCGCCACTGAGGTTTTCCCGCGGGGGTGTCATTATTTATGGTTACAGCCACGGCGCCTCGAGGAGCCTCCCGAGTTTTACTGAGAGCAGCTGAAGCTGATCCAGATTAATCAATCAGACCAGGACCCGGTTTTACCGCCACTGTTTCTCAGATTCTGGCGTCTCCTCTGCGATGTCTGCAGGACGAGGACAGGAGTGATTCTTATTGACAGACCCTGCAGACGGCCGCCGTCACGGCCACTGAGGAACTCTGGACTCTGAAAGCTGATGTTTGCATTTGTACTCTGCCATCATGAAGAGCAGAGAGCTCAGCACGTTACAGAAACGCCACGCCTGCACAGGCGGCGTGCGAGCTGCAGTTACAGCCTCTTGTTCGAGCCGATACGCGTGCGTGGATCACGTTACCACCACGGCTGCTGATTCTGGGACTTGGTGCCCATTTGTGTCTATATTTCTTTAATGCAGCTCCACAAATCAAGCATACGTTTTAAATCCTGACATCTGTGGTGTGGGAGGAGCTACATGCGCGCTTTCCCCTGGTGACACGGTGTATTAAATTAGCTCACTGAGGCAGAGCCGTCTCTGCGTCAGGGGTCCCGGGAGGGGCTTCAGAGGCTCAACAGGAAGATCCTGCACATCAGGAAACAACCAAACTTAGGCTCCTCGATCTGCCCGATCACTCGGTGTGGCGAAAGCCCGGTGGGCTGTGTGAGGGTCCCGGGTGAGGTGGCGGACACAGTGGTCTCACGGGGGCTCTGGGAGCTCTGGATTGGCCATGACTGGGACACTCTCTGAGCACGTGCAGAGCCCAAAGCTGGATGAAGGCCTGCTGCGTCGGCTGGATGTTTCACAGCAGGTTCAACAGCTGCACACTTTACATCCTGATGGACTCAGGAGCGGCGCAGGAACCCCGGAGGTCACTGGGGGTCGGACGTGCAGTTAAAGCACCGGAGGACGGCCTTAAATCTGCCGCTCGGAGCGCCACGCTACAACCTCCTCGTGTAAAAGTTAAAGTCGGTTGAAAGAGGGCGGTAAAGAGCCGAGGACGTCACTTTTACATCCCCTCCCCACTCGGGTCTCTCTCCTCCTCCTCAGACCTCCAGGAGAAAATGGATCAAGGTCGGGACAGCAAAGCAGAAGCAGAAGATTAATTTGCTCTTACCTCTGATAAATTATGAAATTAGCCTGTGAGGGGGAGAAAAACATGATTTGGTGAGTGGTCCCAGAGGGAACCCCACTGTGAGCTGGTAATTTGATCACACAGACATGTAATTTCAACTATTCAACTATTTCTGAGAAGCTGCGAGCCGAAGCTTTCCGCTGACTCTGCTATTACTGCGGCGTTTCTCAGCGGCGTCAGGAGCGCATCCTCGTCCTGCACCTGCTCGTTCCCACCTCGCGTTCCTTTAGCGTCACTCAGAGCAGCTGTGATCGAGTTCAGGAGCGTCTCCGAGGACATTTAGGTGTCTCCAGAATGGCTGACTTCCTGTTAGGACTCGTGTAGCTGCAGCCTGTGAGCTCACGCTGAAGCATTAATGACCTCGAGCTCAGTTTGGTCTGCTGTCAGCCGCCTCTTCCTGTCATGTGATGGTGATTGGCTCCGCCCACAGGGAACTTCCGGTCCTTTGTCAGGCTGCGCCTGCGGGTGATGAAACCTGTGACGAGGTGACATCAGCTCGCCACGAAAGCAGGAAAAATGTTGTAAACGCCGTTTCTGGCTCAGATGGATTTCTGCTCCATGCACTGGAGGACAGAGCAGAACAGGCCCCCGCAGCCCCGTTCACTCCAACATCATCAGTCTGAATGATGTCACTGATGATGTCACGGAGACGTTTCTTGGTTTGATATGTTCAGCTGATTTGTTCTGAGAGGAGAACGATCAGAGCGACGGTCCATCGTCGACACGTCTGAGTGTGAACCCATACCGGCGAGTTTACTGTTTGAAAACGATTCGTCACTTTGATGAAGGAATGACTGATAAACCTGTTGTTTCAGCGTCTCTGTGGAACTAAAGGAAGTTACATGTGGCCCAGAGTTAGTGAGCAGCAGCCCTCCCAGAAAAGACGCCTAGGCCTAGTGGCGAGGTGGCCGGGGTGGCTGCGGGGCTCACGGAGCTCCACCCTGGGAGCGGTGTTACCTCACGATGGTAAAGGTTAAATATCTCCTCTTATCTCACACTCTGCTGGAGCAGCTTTGCATGAGTCACAGTTCAAAAAGCCCCGGACTTTGGTGCAGCTCGCTAGTTCATCCTCTGTCTCTTTAAGGCCCACCTTCTTCTGATTGGCCAGCGTTAGGAAGCCTGCTGAGGGGCAGCGCACAGCGTGAGCCGTACTGCGTGTGCTTCTGTTTCAGATGGATTATTCTTACAGACATTTAGCTCATTGATTAAAACTGTGGGCGTGTTCAGTTAATGACAGGAATCAGCAGAGTCGTCCTCTTCAGCCTTTACATTAAATCCATGTCTCAGATTTCTCAGTATTAACTGGAGCTCATTCAAACACAGACTCCCTGCTTTCTGTGAGATCAGCTGCTAATCCGCCCCACAGATCCTGAAAATCTGACTTTTCATGTATTTCAGAAGTTTGGAGAGACGCTAACGAGGACAACGAGGCCGATAATGTATCCTAACGAGCCAATCATCACGCAGGTTTAGACCCACGCTGGTGTTCAGCATATAAACGTTAGTTCTTGGAGACAGGGCTGCAAAAATAAAAGCCGGTTTGTATTCAGAGACGTGATTAGCACATGCACTCATGCATTTGTAAAGGAACAGTTCAACATTTAATAAAACCCTCCTCTCCTTCCTGCTGCTTCCTGCTAAACGTAGCTTAGCAGCTGATGATCACATGCATCAGACTTTATTTTCATCGCTTCATTCATTCAGCCTGAAGCACAGAAACTGAGTGTCTGCCTGAAAGCGGCGATCAGGACGTCCAAACACACGCCGGCTCCACAGACTCGTCACAGGCAGATTTAAACATCGTGTTCAGGGTCAACGTTTCACCTCCGGGAACAACAGGGAACAAGTCTGTGACATCTTCAGTTTTATGCTCAAATTTCAAAGAAACGTTTTAGCCGCAGAATTTTATTTATGATCTGAACGAAACACCTGAGGTTTGGATTTATTCCAGATCATTCGAAGTACAGAAAGCGCTCTCTTTTCTGTGAGAGAAACAGAACCTTTGAGACGTCACTCGAGGTGTTTGGATGAGCTCTTCTAACTGTGCGGTGTCAGGTACTTACTGCTGGGGTCGACGTTCTCGCACAGCTCCGTCTTGGCCTCTCCGTTGGGCCGGTCACTGGCCTTGTGCGACAGCCGGGACGACATGGTGGCGGCCGTGACGACGGCCTTGAAGGATCGTTTCCTCTTCTGCACGTTGAGCTCCGGGTGGAAGATGATGACGTAGACTTTGGGCATGTAGAGCATGCCGAGGGCCACGGACGCGCTGAGATTCATGGAGATGGTCAGCGTGGTGGTCTGGATGTACAGCTGGTGGGAGAGAGAGGGGAGAACGGGGTTAGTTAATGGTTTCATCTCAGAGGTGTTTTGTTCCAGTAACACTGTGAGGAACCTTGGAGTCATGTTTGACCAGGACATGTCCTTCAACGCACATATTAAACACATATGTAAGACTGCTTTCTTCCATTTGTGCAACATCTCTAAAGTTAGAAATATCCTGTCTCAGAGTGACGCTGAAAAACTAGTTCATGCATTTATTACTTCCAGGCTGGACGACTGTAATTCATTATTATCAGGAAGTCCTAAAAACTCCCTGAAAAGCCTTCAGCTAATCCAAAATGCTGCAGCAAGAGTGCTGACAGGGACTAGAAAGAGAGAGCAGATTTCTCCTGTTTTGGCTTCCTGTTAAATCCAGAATTCAAAATCCTGCTCCTCACATACAAGGTCTTAAATAATCAGGCCCCATCTTATCTTAATGACCTTGTAGTACCATATCACCCTATTAGAGCACTTCGCTCTCGCTCTGCAGGCCTACTTGTTGTTCCTAGAGTATTTAAAAGTAGAATGGGAGGCAGAGCCTTCAGTTTTCAGGCCCCTCTTCTGTGGAACCAGCTTCCAGTTTGGATTCAGGAGACAGACACTATCTCTACTTTCAAGATTAGGCTTCAAACTTTCCTTTTTGCTAAAGCATATAGTTAGGGCTGGACCAGGTGACCCTGGATCCTCCCTTAGTTATGCTGCAATAGACGTAGGCTGCCGGGGGATTCCCATGATGCACTGGGTGTTTCTTCCTCACTATGTGTTAACAGACCTCTCTGCACTGAATCATACTATCAATCTCTGTCTCTCTTAACAGCCTGACTCCTGAACGAGCAGAGGTTCATCCATCTCCACTGCTGCTGACCTCTGACCTTTAACCCTTTAGAGCTGTGTAGTAGGTACCGTCCTGGTGACGGCTGTATTTCAGTCACGCCGCTCGCTCGTGTCAGCGGCAGTAAAGAGACTCGGGAAGCTCGCCTCACTCAGAAGCAAACTCTCGACACTTTTTATGAGCTGGTGAAGGATTGTGTTTTATTACCCGCCGTGTTCTCGACCCTCGCCTGCAGCAGAGAGCGGCAGCCGGCCGAGCCACGCCATTAATGTTTTATGCAGTGTGTATATTGCCCCTGTGTCCGAAGCCGTGGCCCCGTGATCCCAATAGAGGGCCAATACGGGCCCGGGAAGAATGCATAAAGAGGCACGGCTGTGCTGTAATGGGCTTCCCAGAGTGGCTTTCACTGAGTTCAGCCCACTGTCTTTATGTGTTATGGCCCTGCTGTCACAGTCTGAGCGACGCCATTAACGGGGAGAAGTCACAGCAGGCAGGGTGGGGCTGAGAGTTAGGGGAGCAGCGGGGAGAATATTCAGACCCGCAGAAAGGCTGCTCGCTTCCTGCGTCACGTCAGCAAGAAACTACGCCGCGCTCTGAAGGAACACAAGGCCCTGCACCACCACCTGACGCAGGTTTAATGAGCCCGCGGCGTTTACCTGCACGACAGTCTGCACGCACGTCTTCTTCTACAAAGCTGTGGCAGCAGACACACCTGCACGTGTCCAGCTCATCTACAGTATCTTCATCCCTGCAGTCCCCACCTGCAGCTCGTGTGCACAGGTGAGGGTTCCTGCCGTCTGTCAGCGCCTCGCGTGCAAAAGACACCCTGACATACACGAGCTCCTCCCTGATGACCACGGTCTCGGGGTCGGAGACCTCCGCAGGTGCGAGCTGGACACACAGGTGTGTTTGCTTCGTTACAAAGAGGTGACGGACGTCAGAAACGGGCAGCGAGAGCAGCGTCTGTCTGCTCCAAGCAGACGAAGGCAAACATCGGCGAGGAGGCGGAGTCAGTGGTTTGTTTAAAGCCTGTGTGAGCTGCTGGCCCTCAGCTGTGACGGTCCACTCTGAGCTCTGGAGGGACACCTGCTGCTCTCTGACAGGTGTGCGCACGATCGTGCAGTCAGGTCTGTGCGAGGCTGATGTGAATCAGCGATAAGATGACACGACTGATAGAGCCCAAACGGCAGCGCTCTTATCAGCTCACCTGCTTTAATGTCCATCTGTGAGGAGGCGGAGCTTGAGCTGAGTGATCAGCAGGTCTCTGTGGATGCAGACTGAAGTGAGCCCTCCAGACGTCATCGCTCATATACAGTCTGTGGTTGTAGCTGTAGGTGGCGCTGCTCTGTTGCAGCTGTTTGGCTCTTTGTCTGTACACATCTGTCTGAGTGCTGCACATCTGGCAGCTTTTCATCCGAGCTGGAGTGACCCTCCTCCTGAGCAGACAGCCTCAGAGCCTCTTCCAGCTTCACGTTGTGTTTCTATAATTCTGCTTCACTTCTCTTGCCTCCTATTTCCTTTGCACTTCTTCCCTTTCTGTCGCAGTCTTCATCCTTCCTCGCCTCCTTGCTTCCCTGTGACTCGTGGCGTCCCTGTGCTGTTTTCCTGACACGATGAAGGTCGTTTTCTTTCTTCGGCGTGTTTCAGCTGAAATGCTTGCTGCGTCCTTACGATGTTCTCACATGACTCCTGTTACTGCCGTCTTCTCGCCGTCACGTGGGGCCAAGCGCTCGGCTGCTCCTGCGGCTCTGATTGGACAATTGGTAGTAAACAACGAGTCTGGCCCAGCATGCTGCAGACAGACTCCTCCCCCCTCATTTAAAGCCCTCCCCCCAATGAAAACGTGCTCCTCTTCTCTGAAACCACATCAAAGATGGCCGTCTCACTGAGGCGGCGTCAGGCAGCCTGCCGTTTCTGTGTGAGGCACAAAGGTGGAGGTCGACTCCATCAGGTGCAAACGCTGAAACAGACTCCAACTTATCTACGTCAGGCCCAGCTGCGGTCCGGTCGGCGCCTGGCGAAATCATCCGCACACTTCTGTGTTTTATGGTTCACAGGGAAACGTTTCTCGTCTCGGCGCCACGTCCGTGTCACCGTGTGGCGTCCTGGGAGGCGTTTCGATAAAGTTTTGACACGCTGTTGGTTTGCTGATGTCCTCTGCTGCTGTAGCGCGGCGCTCTGTGAGGCTCTTCATTTCCATTTGTGGCGGATTTATTGTTGGATTGCTTCTCATTTTATTGACTCGCTCTCAGCGCACAGACTGGTTCATTTATCCAAATAATTGGACGCTCGTGACGCTCTTTGAACCTCTGACCTGCCCGAGAGGCCGTACGCATAAAGTTTGATGAAGTGAAAAATTAAAACTGTGTGTAAACACAAAGTGCAGACGGAGGCTCTTCATCATGTCCATAAAAGCTGCTCTTTAATAAACCTTCATCACTGAGGTCTCACCCGTCGTTTCCACCATCTGTGGCGGTGAAGCGACGCTCACTCAGCTCAGCGTGTCAGAGCGCGCAGGCGCGTGGAGGAAAACCATCGACGGCAGGAACAGCGAGTTCAGAGTTCACGAAGAGATCAGAGCACCAGGTAGAAACCGCAGAGCCGAGACCCGGACAGGTGCGTGCACCTGAGTGTCCCTCAGAGCCGAACAATACGAGCGAGGAGGATTCAGGAAACCTCTCAAAGCAGGACAGGAAGTGAAACTTTGACCTTGGAAAGACGTCACCTCAGACGTGAAGCTGGACGTCTTCGTGGCTGCGGTCGTCGTAGTGTGTCAGAAGTTACGGTCTGAGCTTCACAGCATCAGGAAGCTGCTGCTGATACTTCTTCAGGACTTTGTTCAAAGTTTAAGGGAAACTTTGCCAAAACTTTTATTTGCAGGAAGCTTTCGGTCTGAGTGACGTCCACAGATGTTTCCTGTATGGACCGGCGCACTCGCAGACACGGCTGCGCCACATTGCAAAAACCCACGAAGTTGAAGCGACACCAAATCACGGACGGTGTCGGCAGCGAGCATAAAGTAGGGGCGTTGCTCGGAGCTCAAACCTCAGACTGATGTTTGTCCTGCACTGGAGGCGTTTCACCTTCTGAGGTCTTCTTCACGGACATTCGGTGGCGTTAGGTGGAGGAAACAGTCGCAGCCTCGTCGTAGACCCTGCTGCACTCTTACTATGTGAAGTCAGGTTTCGCTTTGCGTCACCTGTGTGAAAACACGTCATTCGCCAACAATTCGCCTGATTCGCCCTTTGCTTCCCGGCTCTGTGTCAAAGTCAGGCTGAACCAACTCAGTGAAGCTCAGCTCCAACTGCCTTCAAAGGGCATAAATAAGCTCCTCCCCCATATCTGATTGGTGGCGATGTCGGGTGTACGTGGTGTTTAAGGCTCAGTTTTTAGCAGAGTTAAATATTTGCAGGTTCACCTAAACTGACATCAGTCTGCTGCAAACGCACCATGTGGATCAGGAGTGGTCATGTGACGAGGTCTGCAGCTAGTCACATGACCCTGTCCTGATACCATACTAAGTGATACCATACTATACAACCCTGAGACCTCCATGTGTATACACCTGTATTACCCTGGGACCAGCTGTCACGCTGTGCAGGGGGTCGAGGAGGCTCTGATGGACCTTTTCGACTGATGACCCCGGGGAGCGCACTGATGGTCTGCTCAACAAATCACATTAAATCCTGTCAGATAACGTATGTCCTGACATCAGGAAACAGAGAGGAAGAGAAAGTGTTCGGAGCGAGCGGAGGAGAGAAATCAGGGAGGGGAGTCTGCAGGAGCGTCAGAGCCATCTCGGGTTATAAGCTGCCCCATCTCCACACCCACCTTCTCCCTCCACCATGACCTCCAACACGTAGCCGCTATTATCAGCTCCAGGCTCCTTAAATCCTGTGCAGGAAACACAGCCCAAGGACCTGAACAGCTACAGGCTGGATGGAGGCTCTGACCCTGGCTTGCTTGTCTTCGAGCTCATCGTTAGACAAACTGTGTCCGTCTATCAGCCTAGAATTGGCCTATCTGCTTAGACACCATATTTCTACGATTTTCAGGGCCAATAACCTCAGTTTGATCTGAATCAAGAAGCAGAAAGTTTGCGGCCATCCAGGTCTTTATGTCTTTATTCCTGCAGTTTAACTCATTGATCAGTACCTGTGGATGGAGTAAAATCAGCACAGCAACAGAAACATATGCAGAGTTTATTTCCTTTAAGTGAAAAACGATGAATCGACCAATCAGTGCAGCCCAACTGAACACGGCGGTGAGGAGAGGAGGACGATGTCCTGTGTGCTGACAGGTGAGGAGAGGAGGTGGAAACAAACATCAGTGCCATAAAATCCCTGCTGCATGAAGCAAAGACATTAGCATTGCAAATACCCGCCTCCTCCTGCTGGCGGCTCCTTCCTGTCTACACGTGGAAAACATCTAATTCAGCTGGACGGCGGCAGTCTGAGTCCCCGTGATGGCGGCGTAGTGACCTTGGCGTGTGCGTGAGAGGAGAAAGGGCCTCGTCTGATTTATTCATGAGGTGCTGACATGTGGCAGCAGATCCGGTGACGCTGAAACGCTGTTCGGGGCGTCGCGCATACGAGCGCTCCATCAACAGCGGGTTCTTGCACACGTGTGGTCGTCTCTTTAAGCTGATGTCATTCATCTTTCTTTGAGGTCACGCTGAAGTTCCCGCCCTTTCGGCGCTCTCGGAGCAGACTTAGAGTCTCCGTGAGTTCGAGCGCTGATCTGAGCAGCGTTTCCGATCTCTCGTTGTCGCCTTTGTCTTTCTGATCACCTCACCGGAGTCTGAGTCTCCGTGTTCGCTGTTTTGTAATGTGTTTTTCTCTGTGAGGTCGCGTAGCGTCTGCGGGCTTTTGGATCAGTGTTTCAAAGGATTTCTGTCCTGTAGGCGGCGGGCCGGACCGTCCTTCAGGAGGGTTCTTTGCTCTGATCTCATTTCCAGCTCGCCCATCTCTTCACTGAGGCTCTGAGCTTCAAGTGTATCCTCTCATTGATAAATCCTGAATGAGCCATTCACATCAGAGAAAACACACAATGTACCTGCGCTACAGTCAGAGGCATCAAATCCCTCTTCAGGCTCCAGCAAACAGCTCTTATCATCATGAGAACAGGACGCTGCTGAGCACACGCAGCCTGATCCTGCTGCCTTCAGCATGAAGCCTGCTCTGCAGAACAGGACGGCACGATTCAGCCTCCTCAAGACGTAACAGGAAACACGAGATGGAAGCTCGTGGTGCACGGCGACCTTCAGCCTCCTGATGTAATGCCGGGGGGTGCCGGTTAGAGCAGGACCCAAGAGCAGACACAGGCGAGGAGACGTGACTTTACCAAAAAGCGAGATTTTATTCTGGCTGATGACAGAAGGCAAAGCAACTAAAGTGGAAACCGACTATCCTGTGATACTGAACACTATACGAGAGTATGAAACCGTGATGAAGCTCTGACACTTTAACAACCACGTCTATGACTGTGACGACTATGACGAGACGTAACTGGGAGGGTTACACAGACGACGCAACACACACCGAATGAAACACAGACACTAAATACAAGGAACACCGGACTCTTTCAAAGTAAAACAGGAAACATGGAGACACAGACATGACGCAAACTTGACAACAAGAACCACACAGACATGAAACATGACAGGTAGACACACAGGGAGGCTTAGTACAGGGGAAGATGACCCAGGAACTAAACAGCAACCTGGAAATTAACTAGATGAGCTGAACTGAAACTAGCAGAGCAGGAACCTTCACCTGACAGGGAGACGAGGCAGCACGGACCCTGAGAGCAGATCTTTAAATATTATCCAGGTCAGTCAGCAGGATCATCCACCACAGGAGGAAACCTGTTTCTTCAATGGCTGGAAAATCATCCCAGAATCAGGAACACTGCCCTGAGACTGCTCCCAAACAAAACACTCGCACATGAACACGCCACATCGCCCTCTGACAGCAGGGCGGCCATCTTTACTGCATCCACAGACTGCTCTCCTGTTTTCCAGCTAACAGGGCGGGGGTGTAATCAGAAGCTGATTGGCTCCGCCCTGAGAGTAAATACAGCGACGTCTGCACTGCAGGTTTAAAGGCTTTAGGACCTCGACAGAGAGCGAACGCACACATGTAGGCGACGAGTGCAGGACGCCACAGGAAACTCTGTTTTCAGCTCTGCTCCACCCTCACCGCTGTGATAGAACCAAAGGATTCATCATCTTCAGATTTGTTCCTTAATAAATGTAACACAAGCATCTTAATAACACAGTTACTGTAAATGATTAAATACTCCGGAAAGACAGCGGAAATACTGTGGAATACTGTGGAATACTGTGGAATACTGTGGGAATACTGGGAATACTGTGGGAATACTGTTGGAATACTGTGGAATACTGTGGGAATACTGTTGGAATACTGTGGGAATACTGGGAATACTGTGGGAATACTGGGAATACTCTGGAATACTGTGGGAATACTGTGGGAATACTGTTGGAATACTGTGGGAATACTGGGAATACTCTGGAATACTGTGGGAATACTGTTGGAATACTGTGGGAATACTGGGAATACTGGGAATACTGTGGGAATACTGTGGGAATACTGGGAATACTGTGGAATACTGTGGGAATACTGTGGGAATACTGTTGGAATACTGTGGGAATACTGTGGGAATACTGGGAATACTGTGGGAATACTGTTGGAATACTCTGGAATACTGTGGGAATACTGTGGGAATACTGTGGGAATACTGCGGCTCTGACACGGAGCTGCACAGATAAAAGAAACGAGCTGAGCAGACTAAAAGCTTCTTCGCTGTGCAAAGGACGAATGAGACTGCAGCAGAGGTGTGACATCACAGACAGGTGTGATGTCACAGGCCGCTAGCTTACTGCAGGCCAACGGAAGCTCGGCAAGCTTTCCTGCTCTGCGATTGGCTGCTGTTACAGAGATAGCGGGAAACAAAGATCCCGCCCACCTGGCACTGAAGTGTCTGAGTGAGTCTTGCCTCACTGGTTTAAACCCAACAAATACAACCTGTGCTGTGTGTGTGTGTGTCTGTGTGTGTCTGTGTGTAGGAGGATAAGAACATGAAGAAGAAAACACAAACGCAAAAAACTAATTCCTCCTACACTGTAACAGACACTAATGAAACCACATTTTGCGCGCACACACACACAGACAAACACAGACAAACACACACACACACACACACACACACACACACACACACACACACACACACACACCCCTTCGTTACATCACTCCATGCTGTCCCCTTTCCTTCCTTCATCCTTTACTTGCTGCTGCCTGAATCTGTATTTGCATGTTGAAATTGGGGGTGTGTGTGTGTGTGTGTGACAGAGAGAGTTTCTCCTTCTCATCTGTATTCTGCTCGGAGCAGGCAGGTAATAATAAGCAGCAAAGGCCAGTATGTTACTGCTGCTCTCAGGTGATGTCAAACCTCTGCATACGCACGCACACACACACACACACACACACACACACACACACACACACACACACACACACACACACACACACACGCACACACACACACACACACACTCTCAGACACACACACACACACACACACACACACACACACACACACACACACAGACACACGCACACACAGACACACACACACACACACACACACACACACAGACACACACACACACCTGTTTGTACTCATGTATCTGTGAGGACTCTGCTCCTGTGTTTCTGACGTTTTGACTTTTTAAAGCAGGGGTGTCAAACTCAAACACACAGTGGGCCAAAATTCAAAACTGGAACAAAGTCGCGGGCTAACGTTAATATTTATTGAAATATATTTATTCCTCCAGATATAAGAATGAATCTTTTCTTATGGACACGTTTTGCTGAAAAACTGAATATGGAACAAGCAAAGCTTAATACTAAACAATATATATATTAGCTGTATAATAGTAGGCCAGCTCTAATAGTAATTTGGTATGGCTTCGCGGGCCAAATGTAATTAAGGCTGCGGGCCAAATTTGGCCCACGGGCCAGAGTTTGACACCTATGCTTTAAATGTTTCTCTCGTTCTAACTCAAAATAATAAGACTCACCTGACCTGTTTTGTTTTGTGATATATCAAAGGTGAGGTTGTTGTGTGTGTGTGTGTGTGTTGTCTTCATGATGCATTCTGCAGCATTGTTGCCTCTCACACAGATCAGATTTTTATGATATTACTGCTTTCTCTAATCAAACATGTTTTGGACATCGTGGCTCCGTTAGCAGATGAAGAACCCTCCGTCTATTCTGAGGACAAACTACAGCCCCCACAATGCTGTGAGGCATGTAAACAATGTG
>NC_140622.1:41659262-41696762 GCF_057382275.1 Copadichromis virginalis | reverse complement strand
AGACTTTGACGGAGCAAACGTTTCATCGACATTGGTGTTTGTTGGGAGAAAACTTACAAACATGCAGCACTTCAGAGTCACACTGCTAGCATCGAAGATTTAAGTAAATTTGACAAGCTGAACGCGTTCTGCACTGGACACGGCACGAGAGTGAGTGACAATGGTCTACAGCCAATCAGGATGCAGAACACAATGCGCTGCAAAAAACAACAACAAAAAAAGGCACCACATCCAGAGAAAGACACCAACAACCCATCGCTCACAGGCTTTCAGTAACAGTCAGTGTCTCTGGTGTTACATGTCTACATTTGGGTTTTATATCTTGACCACTGCTCGCAGCGGCTCACTGGATCTGCTGGTTTCTACCGATGGCGCTATAGGTCTTTCAACCCACTCTCATCATCAATGTGTTTTTTTGTGTTGTTGCTTTGATGCGCTGACATTATTGTCCACCAAGACATAACCTGCCAGTGTTAGAGACCTGAAACCTGTCTTAGGGGTTGCAGGAGCAGGTTTATCAGCCTGCAGTCTGGACCATGCTCTGTTTGAACCTCTGTGCTCTGGTTTTGTCACATTACATTTAGGAAAGGATCTTGGTTGAAGGTATAATCCCACAATATTTGGGGGTCAGTACTATCTTGTAAGTATAAAAACAGCTGCTCCATAACTGTAATTACACAGTATTTGTATCAGTCACAGTATCAGCGTGAGGGTTTCTTGTGTTTAGGGTCCGTGTGTCCATCGTGTCAGATCACAAACGGGTGAGCAGCAAAGGCACGACTGGTTGGGAATCGAACATCTCACACAGACACTGAGCCAGCAGCAGGTGTGTCACTGCTCAGGACGACTTTGTGGATCAGATAAAAACACAAAGACACAAAATACGTCGCTGATCTTTTAAAAAACTAAAATGTGTTTTCCTGCTCTGACCTCTGCGACTGCACAGGAAACATTTATTAATGACGGCCACACCTCCTCCTCACACATACACGTTCTATAACACATGCTGACTGTTCCTGTACAAAGTCTGTGTTGGTAATTCGTACTGGTTCACATGTAGCATGATGGGAATGTGCCAGACCAGCTGGCATTTCCACTTCCTGCCTGAACAAATCCATCGTATCCACTCAGATCGTTGGTCACTTTAATGGGAGAGCTAGCGTTAGCGCAGAAAGCCAGCTCAGGGTTGGATCTTGAAACCTGATCGATACGTCCATGAGGGGAACGATGAGCTACAAACATTCATGGTGCTTTTATTTTGAAAGTCAAGCTCGCTTACAAGTCGCAGGTTTTCCTTTTTGGGAAGAAAACACCTGTAAGTGTGCAGCAAGAACGAGCCCGTAATGGTCTTTACTGAAAGTCACATTAAGTGGAATGGACTTTAACTACCCTCTTATCTGGTCGTTAAGTGATGACGTGACGAATCCTACTTCCGGGTCTAAAGTAGTCTGCGTTTAATATGGCTTTTGTGTTGTTAACATGTTTAATGTTTTGTATTTTCTTCTATTTAATCTCAAAAAGCTCCTAAAACAGTCAGTGATCCCTGTTGACCTCCCTCGGCTTTTATTACCGCTAATCATTTATTTAAGCTCAGTTTTTAAAACCTTAGGATGTAACTACAGCCCAGCCCATGCAGCAGTATATGAATGACTAACCTCGTATTGTTCTCCTGGCTGAAGTTTGGTCCTTTTACAGCATCCTGCCATGCGATTACATTTGTTCCTGACCACCGAGAACACTCACGTTAACTTTTATCCAGTGGAAAAAAAGTTAGCTTGTTTATATTATGCTAACATAGCTGTGTCGCTAGCGGTCACGTAGCACATCATTATATACCAGCTAGCCCAACTTCAGTAACCCTACAAACGTCACTGCTGTTTAGTTTCTGTCTTCATTTATGCTGGAAGTGATAGCAGAGCTGTACGTTTGAATTTGTTTCCAAAACCCCGCAGTCAGGACATGCTATATTGTATTTAGATAGAAGCTAGCGAGCTAACTCCCTGCTAACTTCTAACTCCGTTAAATGTCATAAATTCCGTTTTCATGGATGCCTGGATGTTAAACTCAATTGTTACACCTGGTAGAGCAGAACGCTGATCATTTTATTAAAGATGAAAGACTTTAGACAGTTTTTCAACTCTCAGTAATGCCATAGTGATCGTTTGATATATGGACCTGCAGCAGAGTTTAGACCCAGACACGGCTAGTGACGTCAGACTGAACGACCGGATAAGGAAACCCCTGAGGAACGGTGACTAATCACTTCTTGCAGCATGCAGCCAACGGGGAATTTATTCATTTATCGTGTTTTGTTGTACCGTTTTATTTTTAGTGTCTTAGGCTGAGTTTTATTTTGTTAATGCTGTGTAGTTTTCACAGTGGCTTTGGAGAGACGTCTTCAAATAAACCAGTGATGGAAAAACTACTTTCGTCTGCCTGTGCTTTGAGGGAATCATACACATGTATGTGCTGTACAGCTGCATGTGCTTATTATTATTAATAAATTATAAAGAACAGTTGCTGAGTGAGTCTGAATTTCAGCTGTGCCTGTTTGATGTGACTTAAATGAAACTTAATGCATGAAGGGATGATTGTAATGCTGTTTTATTAACGAGTTTTCGCTCTTTCAGGTTTAAAACGCCTCTTTAGAAAGCGTCCGATCCGATGTGCCAGCGCAGGATTCTGAGTATTGTTCAGTGCGCTGTTGTGTGAAGTGATGCGCTTGTGGAAATGAGCTCCAAGCCCTCCCTGAAACGCTGCCCAGACCCTGGAAGGAGCTGAGCTCTGACGGATGCTGTGTGTTTGTTATTGTGTGCTGATGAATTTGGCAGATAGCTGCTCGCCGTCTGATCTAAAAGGACTTGGAGGGATTTGAAAAGCTGCTGTGACCCAGAGCTGATCCATTACAGAGCGCTAAGGACGTCCTCAGACAGATTATCTGCAGAGGCCGATCTCAATGAGCCTTTGGTTCCGGCGGCACCGGGAAAGAAAGTCCAGAATCAATAGCGGATGTTATCGCCGCCCACCATGATCCAGATTGCCCCGGCTCCCCGCCCGCCACCAAACAGCCGAGTGGATAACCTGGAATAGCCGGGGATGGAAGGCCGCGTGGGGCTAACAGCCTGGCTCGTCTCTGTCCAAGCTGACAGTTCAGAGCCAGCCTCTAATCCCCCCCCCTCGAAAACAGGCGGCGGTCCAGCTCTGAAGGGAAGGAAACGCATCTCTCCCACACAGCTCCTGTCTCCTAATTCATTTTCCCTATTATGAAATTCTGATTACATTCATCAGCATTTGCTTCCACACATCCATCCATCACTCCCACGTCCCATCCAACCTTTTCACTGCACGCCAAGCATCATCAGAATTACATGACCGGCTGACACAAATCCCCGCTGCTCCTCCTCGCCATCAGCTCACAGGCAGGTGAATCCGCCGCCACGTTTAATGCACGGATGGCGTTCAAATCCTACTCGTCACATAAGAAACGAGCTCCTCCGCACGCCATGAGAGAGTGACTCACAGCCTCACTAATAACACAAATCCAGACGGGATGGGATGCAAAACGCCACGAGCGGCGGCAGGTCAATCATTTAAATGAAAACGCCATCTGTCTTCTGGCCTTCGCAGCGGTCAGGAGGGCTGCCCGCCGCCGAGGCGTGTTCAATAATTCACCCCGAGCTTTGAAGAGGTGTCACAGCTGGTGGAAAGAGCCCCCCCCCCCCCCCCCACACACACAACCTCAGCAGCTGATTAAGTCTCCGGGTCCTGAACTCAGCCGGCACGCCGACAGCTTCGTCCAACACAGGAAATAAAATGAGGACAACTGTGTTCGCTGTAAAGGTTACAGCAGAAACAACGCTGTTCATTACGCTTCCTGCAGCTCTCTGCATCACGGCGCTCAGGAGCGCTCCACCAACTCGACCAACAACCCGAGTCACCCAGGTCCCAATTATCCTACCCAGCATCCTTAGATACCGCCGACCCAAACCAGTAATGTGTCCTTTCACACACCTGGAAAAATAAGGGTGAGACCGAATGTCCACGTAAAATCCATCTGCTCTGGGGTCCAGCAGGATAAAATCGATTATTTATGACTCTCTGAGCACATGAGCCCAATCTGGGTCATAAATCAGCAGACCTGTGGGGGTGTGATTATTCTACACGCCGTCTGACAAATACGACAGAGAGGAAGCGAAGCTTTAACACGTTTCAGGAAAGAGAGGCGGCTGGTTCGGAGCCAGAATCTGACTCTGGGCCGTCGGCATCATCAGCCGGCGCACTGTTTCTGCAAAAGGATGCAATTACCGCCCGCGTCCGTGCCGACCTGAACGCTGACCGTCGCTGAGCAGAAACGTCCCAGACGTCCCAGCAAATCGCCCCCAAGTCAGACGGTGCCAAGAGCTCCATCTGAGACTCTACAGGCCTCAGTCAGCAGGTTAAAGGTCAAAGTTCATGACAGTGCAACTAGAAACAGACTGAAGGAGTAAGGCTGTTATGAAAGCCTCCTCTGTGAAAGGACCTCGTCAGACACAAATGAGTCCTGACGTGGGTTTTTGGCATTCTGCTGCACATTTATATACTCTCCTCCTCAACCTTTGCACTTTTTAGAGGAAACACCTACAAATGCACCTGTGTCCACGCCTGTCCATCACGCCGCTTTACTGAAACTTTACGTGAAGCTGAGCTCTGCAGGAGAACTTGTGCTCTGTGGGGTTCGGGGAGGGCTAGATGCTCCGCTCATGGTTAAGCGCTGACGAGGCTGATCCTGACCGATAATGTGCAGCTGGCAGACGGCGTCATGAAGCTTTGCTTCGTCTGGTTCCTGTCGGAGGCCGGCCTGCAGGTTTCTGCTTTAAATGAAACTAAAGGTCAGATTTGCAAGGAGACAAAAGGCGAGCGAGTAAATGTTCACTGGGTGTAAAATGGAAAAAGAAACCGAGGAGGTCCATGAACACTCCCTGCGCCTCCCTCGCTGTTATTCTTATCACTGTCGGGCAGACCTTTGCTCCCACGCCTGCTGTCACACTCCTCGTCGATAAGCCGGCGCTGTGATTCCGTTGTAGGCCGCGGGTCAGTGTGGGTCAGGTGAGCGGTGCAGGGGAAGCGCCTCTTTCTGCTCGCTGTTAGTCACAGCAGCGTCTGTTCGCCTGGAAGAGCCAATAACACATCAACACTCTCTGGGGTGGGGGAGCTTCCAGTCTCACTGTACCAGGGACGCAGTGACGGGCTCTCCGCACCGTTGCCATGGATACCTTTTTTTTGGCCTCGATTCTTCATTGCCCCCCCCGCCCCCTCGCCTCCTGACTGCGTGTTGGATGCTGTCGGCCGGTCGCCCAGCAGTAACCGCTTCACAAACATGTCTCGCTTTCCTCCATCTGCCCGCACGCAGAGGGCTCGTCTGCCCCGCCTCCCTGTTCTCACATGTCTCCCTCTTCCTGCCTTCTTTTCATCTTCGTTCCTGGTGAAGCACACAAGCACCGCGGGAGACGAGGGGCTCGCGTCCCCCCTAATATTAGTAACGAGCAGTCATGAAACGCCTCCCGAGGCTAATTTCCTCCGCTTCGACATTCAGCATCAAACCGACTCCGGAGCGTGAGGAAGCTCACTGAACTCTTCGCGTCTCCTTCATGTTGTGCTGCAGTCTCTTTAAATGGATATGCAGGATAAAGCGAGCAGAATCCATCTGTGGTATCAGAGCAGAGCAGAGGGACGCAGCGAGCCTTCTCCACGCCACAGAGCACAGGAACTCCCATAACCATGGAAACAGCTTCGCTGGGCTAAAGTGACACTGAGAGAAACAAGCCTCACCCAAAGTCCATCGAACGTCACTGTTTGATGTCTCCAGAGGACCAAACGGTTTAACAGGACCAACTTGGCTCTCGCTCTGCAGGCCTACTTGTTGTTCCTAGAGTATTTAAAAGTAGAATGGGAGGCAGAGCCTTCAGTTTTCAGGCCCCTCTTCTGTGGAACCAGCTTCCAGTTTGGATTCAGGAGACAGACACTATCTCTACTTTCAAGATTAGGCTTCAAACTTTCCTTTTTGCTAAAGCATATAGTTAGGGCTGGACCAGGTGACCCTGAATCCTCCCTTAGTTATGCTGCAATAGACGTAGGCTGCCGGGGGATTCCCATGATGCACTGGGTGCTTCTTCTTCACTTCCCTTCACTGATTCCTGGAGGTGTATTTGCTTCCTGTGGTTTCCTGTCTGTAATTATAATCCCATGCCCCTCCGCCTCCTTTCTTTGCTCCTCCCTTCAGCTGACAGAGGACAGCCATCACGCAGAGCATGTGACTCTCCACACTCACTGTAGTCATCCTGTCCCTCCTGACCAACGGCCTCCATTAAACTGCAGCATCTCTCGGCTGAGTCAGCCTCGGCAGCAGGCCGCCTCTCACAAACGCCGTCTGCTTTCCTTCCATTATTGTGAGCCGCAGTCATTAACTCAGTCACTGTGGATCATGATTAAACTGATTAATTGAATGAAGGAGGAAATGAGTCCCCCGGGTCCCGGTGAGGCCGAGTGCAGCTGAACGTTTGCGGTTAGCGGATGAGCGGCGTGCTCGAGTGACAGAAACCAACGGAAAGGACCAAATAACAGGAAACTCATCAGAGACAAGATCACAGGCATGCCGGCGCCATTCATCCTTCATGTGACAAACACACAGCAGCCACACGCCACGTTCTGCGAGCGCGCTCAGTTTGCTGACTGAAATCAGTCCCGCCTCCGTTAATTATTCACCCGGAAAACTGAAAAATGATCCAGAGGGCTGATTATGATTCAGCGTATCATGTAAAACTGCTCAGAGAAGTCACAGCCGCCGCAAACAATGCGAGCAGATGTTCATTGGTAATCACACAAATGTCCAGCAGGGGCAGCAGCGAGTCAGTCCCCACAGCCAACAGGTTTACAGGCCGACACAAGCTGCTGGTTTCTATAGCACTTCCTGAACCTGCGAACATGTTTGTCTGTGAGTGACTGTAGGGTTTTTACACACAGAGAGGGCGGAGTCACCAGCTTCAGCGCATCTGAAATGCTCTGATGAGTCAGCAGTGTGTCTGCGTAAAGCAGCCTATCACGGAGCTGCTGCCAGGTGATCGACGGTGATGATGATGAAGGTGGAGCGGCAGCTGACAAACAGCTGACAAACAGGAATTCAGGATTTCCAGTGAAACATGGTCTCTGATTCCATCTGGTACCGATTAACAAAGAAATACCGAAATGAAAATGAAATCTCTTCGACACGAGCCGACTGCGTCAGCAGCAGCTCGGAGAAACGTTGACGAATCTGCAGCACGAGTTTAAAAGTTTTCTTTAACGAAGCGATAACAGGCGTGTGTGAACAGCACGAGGATTAAACCTGATTTAAAGCCGCGAGGAAAGCACCTTCAGCTCACTTAAGCCTTTATCAGGCTCCCACGGGCACCGTGCGAGGTGCACTTCACAGCAGCGCTCGGCGCTCCAACATCACTGCGGTGCGAAACGTTGCCGTGTGCGATGACCCGCTGCGACTCGGGATTATTCTAAAGCACAGAATAAAAGCTCTGTGTACATCAGCTGAGAGCGGGCGGCGTTTTCCCTCCACAGGTGAGAGATTGAGGTCCTTTGTTCTTTGATGCCGGTGCCGAACAAACACACGTCTGACCCTGCTTCAAAGAAAAGCTGCAGATGGAAAAAACAAACAGGGAATTTGAATAATTATCTTCCTTTTAGCTGCGTTTGAGACACAAACTGAAGAGCCGCTGTGTCCTTTATCTTTGAAGGGGTTTAGAAACAGACATCGTGTCACACGTGTGCTGCTTTTATTACTGCGAAATATTCACAAGACTGTCCAAAGGAGCTGCAGAGGAAAACTCAGAGAGTGTAAACGTCCTCGGCGCTGAGCGCATCACTCCAGCACACAGCCTCGATCAACACCAGTTTAACCACAGTGTCCAGTTTAAAAGAGAGCCTGTCAGCTCGAGGCTGCGGCGTTCGCAGGTGGCGGCGTGCCGCTCTGCTCTGATGAAGGCAGAGCCAAGCATCAAGGTTTCATTTCAAAAACCAGACGTGGGCGGGGCCCAGCAAACAGCACTGAGGCTCAGCTTCTGACCTGGAAGCCTCCGGTGACTCTGCGGAGACGTCTGGACTGGCAAGGTGTGATTGGCTGGAGCAGGGAGTTGTGGGAGTGTCTGCTTGGACTGCTGGTTGACATGGTTGTGCAGGACAACAAAACCTGGCTGTGAGGCCTCATATTTGAGACTTTTTAAAGGCGCCCTGATAAAAATCATAGCTCTGTAAACCTGCTGAGGCTGTCACCAGGATGCAGGTGACCCCTCCCTCCTGCTAACAGGTGTGCTCACCTGCGCTCTGTCAGCTGCAGCTGCAGTGGACAGTTTAATGCGGGTCCTGACACTGTTTCAGAGTCCCACAGAGGGAAAGATTAGCTTTTTAAAATCATTAAAAGGAAGGACACCACAGGACACAGACAATATTTCTCCCCTTGTTCGTCTCCTCCCGCCTCCCCTCCTCCCTCCTGACATCTGCTGTTAATCCTCTCCAGGCCACAGACCCCGTTTCATCCCATTCCCAGCCTCAATTGAGATTAATTCAATTTATCACTTGTAATTTCTTCTAGCCGCCAGTAAACGGCTCGTGTATTGGCCCGGGCTCCTCAGAGGGCCAAATTGATTCTGCATGCTGAGCGATGCTTTGTGCATTCAGGATACCAACACATGTCGACCGAAGGGGAGGAGGAGGAGGAGGGGAAGGAGGTCTTCCTCATAGCTTTGTGTGTGAGACACTGAAGGAGTTTGGTCACCTGCAGCCACATCTGGGGGTTTAAACAGGAAGTGGTGCTGCGTTTCACCGAGACCCTCCTTAGTGACCACTTCAGTGTGAGGACAGCAAGGTCCAGGAGGAGCGAAGTCCAGGAGGTCCAGGAGGAGTGAGGTCCAGGAGGAGCGAGGTCCAGGAGGAGCTGCAGACACTCCTCACAGTACAGCCAGGTTGGAGACGCCTCTCTGATCAGCTGCAGCTCAGCGCTCTGATGTCATGGAGCAGTGGGAGGAGACACCGGCAACGTGACCTCGGATCCTCCAGACAGCGCAGGTACTGCAGGGGGTCAGGGGTCACCCAGGGGACCTCCACAGCACAGGGAGGGGCTTTTAATGTTGGAGGTTACCATGGTAACAGCACAAGTATTTGAATAAGTGCACGTGTCCTCGTGTGACTGCACGCTCCATGAGCCTGTCACTGCTGAACACGTCAATTTCCCCATTGAAGCATTTTCTATTCTATTCTATTCTATCGTACACACATGAACTTCACGTGAAAGCATGTATTTATGTTTCATGCTGATATTTGCTGCTCTGTCTTCGCCCTTCAGAGTCTGCGGATCAGAAAAGTCAGATTTCTATGAGCAGCAAAGGCGTCTCCGAGGAAACGTCTCCACATGAAGAAGGTGACCTGGAGCCGGTGGCGGCGGCAGGACCGGCGGCGGTGACTCTGAGCTCGGTCTTTCATGTCTCAGCAGGGAGCACAGGTCCTGCTGGCTGCTGAGGCTGATCTGTGGGAGAGGAATCCCTCGCAGGCCTCCTCCTCCTCCTCGCTGATGGGCAGCAGACTCTGAGCTCCTGATGATCACGCTGACATTTAAACGTGTGTCGGAGCTTCTACTGCTGGCTGCTGAGGTTTCCTCCACTCGAACATCCACCCGACCAGCTCCTCCCATCACGGGTCACATTCAGCTTTCTGGTTATTCACTCATTTTTGGCCCTGTTCCATTTTTAACTTGATTTTGTTTGTAATGGTTGTGTTCACTTAGAGACGGTTTCACCTTCAAAGAACAGAAACGTGACCAACATGAGCAGAAACATGCGTGCGTTGTTAGGGGCGTGGCCTCTTTGTCCTTTGTATCTGTCCATCACAGTCGGGGTCTAGGCTGGAAGTCTCCTCCTCTTGAAGGCGACTCTTGCAGCTTTTAGCCAACCCTGGTACAAATCTGACCGGCATCAGACCGGCGACCTGTCCAGGTGTGCCCCGCCTCTCACCCTATGGCCGCTGGCATAGGCTGAGGCTGACCTGGATAAGTGGAAAATAGATGATGGATGGAGCAAATCTAAAAAAATCCACGGCCAAAAGTCTGAGTAACTAAATGAGCCGAGCGTATCAGTAATATGTCGCCTTCACAGCGTTGCAAACACGAGGACGGAGGAATAGCAGCTCCTGCTCTGCCACATCGGGCTGTGCAGCTGAATAATTTAGTGTTGTGAAGAAGCAGAGACGTGGCCCTGAATGCAGAAGAAGAGCGACTCGCTGGCTGTCCAGATCACGAGAAGTGCGACGAGCGAGTCACATATCAGAGCGTCTCCAGCGCCCGCAGTTTTGGCTCGCCGTAGCGTGGAATAAAGAGAGAGAGGCTCCAGACCGGACTTCACTGAGGCGATCGTGGTTACTCAGCCTAACTGTGACATGTTTCAGATCCAAACCTCCATCCGTCCAGGTCTCAGTAACTACACCTGACCGAGCGCTCTGACCCTGAGTATTTAATCTCAGCAGTATTTAGTGTCTGCTCTGTGCTTCTTAACGTCTCTCCGTCCTGATCCAGACTTTCACAGGAGCAGACACTCCAGGTAAAACCCATCATCACCAAAAACACCAGAGACGTTCAAAGGCTGAGGCAGCACACAGACCCCCTGAAGCAGGAAGTCTCAAACATCGTGGGTGGAGCAGAGAGTCCACGCCGCTGCTCCCTCTCTTTGTTTCGCAGTACCCTCTGCTTCGTCGAGCTGCGGCTGGCTGACTCAGCCTAATAAATTTGTAAACCTCTCACAGCATCAGATAATCTCCTCTGCCTGACCCAGCCTCCAATTAGCCCGTGTTCAGGGCCAGATGTGGTGTAAACGCGCCCGCTAATCCTGCTGGTGGTCCCAGCTGAGTCAGACGGAAACCACCCGCGAGGCGGGAATGGTCCACGCCGTGAGATGCAAACTCAACAAATCCCGTCCTTAGCAAAAAAACAGAAAGGGGGGGTTACAGCACATCACCTGTAAGTAATGAGGGCAGCTCTCTGTATGTACACCTCCTGTAAACGACGCTGCGCTCTGACTCTGAATCAGCCGTAAAAAACCTCCTGGCCGAACTCTGAGGGGTCACCTGTCATTTAAAGGTGTTTCAAAGGTCAAAGGTCAACACGAGTCCTTCACATTGACTTACATCAGCTGGTCTGTTCAGATCAGCAGCATCTTTGACACTCACATGGAGCTGCAGCGTCTCCGTCCACTGTCCAATCATGCGGTAGCCCGGCCCGGTCACGTTGTTCCACTGATACTGGAACAGGTCGTAGCGCCCGGGAGCGTCGCCGTTACGGTTGAACGTCACAGACGTACCGGCACTTCCTGCGGAGGAAAACAGAGACAAACAGCCAATCAGCTCACAGAGCTTAAATTAGTTTGGTCAGTAATGAGCCGCCATGACCTCGGAGATGCTGGAAGACGATTACAGGACAGTAAATTACCAGTAATACCAGTATACCCAGTATTACCAATAGTAACAGTGTGTGATTCTGGGCTGGCCCACACAGAAGGTGTTGTGTGCTGATAATCAGGGCGTTGCCGAAACGGCGTGTGGAGCCACTGGCAGTCAAAACAAACGCAGACGGAACAGATGGAGGAAAAACGTGTGAGTCCAACGAAAAACAGGAAACCTGAGTAACTCGCAGCAGCCAATAAACTGCAAAGCTCCAAAACTCAGGTCGCTGTGGGAGACACGTGTTCCCCGAGCGGCTGGAGGCTGGTTGTAGGTGCAGGTGTCAGCAGGTGTGACCTTGTGATCGCTTCGGTGGCTTCCAGATTGCTGTGGCTGCCTGTAGTTGCCATGGAAACGCTCACTAACTGGAGGAAGCTGGAAGTGTGATGCAATGAAGAACATTCACCTTCAAAATAAAAGCTTTTGACATGTGTTGGTTGGAGCTGTTAGGCACGACTTTACTTTGAAGGTAAATGTTGCGTGTTTGTGTCTGCACACACGTCTGTGTCTTCTGTGAAGATGAGGTCATTAAACATGCTCCAAAAGGCTCCACCTACTCTAGTTGAAGCCCAGTAGACAGCTAGCAGCTAGCTAACAGCTATAGCCGCCTGTGTCCTCATCCACCTGTCAGTCACAGAGGCCACGCCCCTAATAATGCAGACCTTAAATTATCTGCAGAGACCAAGCAGGTTGTGTATCAGGCTGTTATGGTTATTTTAACATGGGAGTCTATCGGGACTGACTCACTGCTGCCCCTGCTGGATGTCAGAGGAACTGCAGGTTAGTGCTTTGTCTGTTTTCAGAATAAAAGTACGGCAAGGCTGAGGCGACCGCAGTGTTCATGCTGAGGTGTGAAGGCTCCACTCACACCATCACTAACTGTTTTCAACTGCTGAATACGCAGCCATTCATTTCCATTAATGATGATTAATTTCATTAATGAGCTGCAGCATTATTGATGCAGACCATAAGAGCAGCAATGCATGTTCACTCTGCATGAATGCATCCTGAGAAAGAAGCTGCGACGAACACGTGTGATCAGCTCAGAGATAACAACTTCTACACAACAACAACTTCTACACAACTACAACTTCTACACAACTACAACTTCTACACAACTACACGTCAAACTCTTTGTTAGAGATTCAAAGCCTGAAATTCAGGACCATGGACAGCACACACAGACACGCACACACAGACACACACAGACACAGACACACACACAGACACAGACACACAGACACACAGACACACACACAGACACAGACACACAGACACACGCAGACACACACAGACACAGACACACAGACACACACAGACACAGACACGCACACACACACACACGCACACAGACACACACACACACACACACACACAGACACACACACACACACACACGCACACACAGACACACGCACACACACACACACAGACACACACACACACACAGACACACACACACACAGACACACACACACGCACACAGACACACACACACACACGCACACACAGACACACGCACACACACACACACAGACACAGACACACACACACACACACACACAGACACACGCACACAGACACACACACACACACGCGCACACACAGACACACACACAGACACACACAGACACACACAGACACACGCACACACACACACACACACGCACACACAGACACACACACAGACACACAGACACACACACACACACACAGACACAGACACAGACACACACAGACACACGCACACACAGACACAGACACACACACAGACACACACAGACACATGCACACACAGACACACACAGACACACGCACACACAGACACACGCACACACAGACACACACAGACACACAGACACACGCACACACACACAGACACACGCACACACACAGACACACACAGACACACACCCACACACACACACAGACACACACACACACCCACACACACAGACACACACACACACCCACACACACAGACACACACACACACACACACAGACACACACACACACCCAGACACACACACACACACATACACACCCACACACACACACAGACACACACACACACACACACAGACACACACACACACACACACACCCACACGCACACACAGACACACACACACACACACAGACACCCACACACACACACACACCCACACACACACACAGACACACACACACCCACACACACACCCACACACACACACAGACACACACACACACCCACACACACACACACACACACAGACACACACACACCCACACACACACACACACACACACACACACAGACACACACACAGACACACACAGACAGACACACACACACACACAGACAGACACACACACACACACACACAGACACACACACTCACAGACACACACACACACACACACACACAGACACAGACACGCACACACAGACACAGACACAGACGCACACACACACACACACAGACACAGACACGCACACACAGACACACACACAGACGCACACACACACAGACACACACACACACACACACAGACAGACAGACACAGACACACACACACACACACACACCCCTGCGAGCAGCTGTCAGCTCAGTCTGAGGAAAACTGCAGATTTTCCTTTTTCATTTTTTGCTCCTACAAATAAAACATGTTTATAATTTACTGAAGGATCAGAAAAACATGACAAACAACACGAACACTTGTTTTTTTGATGAGCGGTCCGGGTCGCTCTCGCCCGCCCGCGTGCACGGTCAGCATTAATGCGTGTTCGGGTTCAAGTCGCTGTGAGCCGTGATTTTACGACGAGGATAAAAACAGAAATTTACGAGCCGTTTATAACCAGCGGCGTGTTTCTGGCCTCGAGCTCAAGGCGCGAGCAGCTTTATGGGCCGCAGAAGGACGCGGCCATCGGTCCACTCACCGTTGAAGCTGACGCTGCGGATGTACTTGAGCAGTTTCTTGCCCCCGGCGATCTCCATCTCGGGGCAGATGCCGGAGTTCTCGGGACACATGTCACGCTGCATGTTGTGGAGCGCGTGGGCCATGGCGTACACGGCGTCGATGACGAACTGCACCTTCCCCTCCTGCTCGTACTTTGAGTCGATGCCGATGCGCTCCTGACCTGAAGGAGACAGAGGTCACACAGAGGTCACACAGAGGTCACACAGAGATCAGACAGGTGGCTGCTGACGCTTGCTGGGTTTAGCAAAGACAAACGTGTGTGTGTGTGTGTGATGGCACAGAGGCATACATACACCACAGTGGGTTAACTGCAGGACTTTGAGGGTGAGGATGGTGGGTGAGGAGCTGCGCACAGCTAAGTCAGTATTAATAATGTTTATCGATCGCTCTCTTTCATAACGCCTCCAACAGGCAGCACTGTGACTGCAGTCTCTGCCTCTGCTGTGATGAAAGGAAGGAAGCGCTAAAGAAACAGCAGCTCAGTTTAATCAGCCAGCGAAGGAAAAACTCCCTCAAATACAAGCTCCGCCTTCTTCAATGAGCTCCACTTCCTCTTTTATCCATTTCAAATTCCACAACACAGCAAACAAAGGCGCTCTTCCTGAAAGTGCTGAAAGTGAAACTCCAGCAGTACCCGCTGGGTCTACGGGGCTGGTGGAGAACGCGGAGTCTCAGCATACATGGTGATGTCACTCAGTCATTAACCGACGCTGCATCTTTAACTCCACCCTCCTAAAACACGTTCAAGGTTCAAGGTTCTTTATTTGTCACATGCATAGTTATACAAGTATAACACACAGTGAAATGTAGCCTGACACGCTCTTCGACATGTGCAAAAATTGGGGGGGGGGTAGAGGAAGAACATTATATATATATATATATATAATGTTCTTCCTCTACATTCCTCTATGTATATACTATATGTATGTATATATATATATATATATATATATACACTATATGTATGTATATATATATATATATATATATATATATATATATATATATATACTATATGTATATGTATATATATATACATATACATACATACATACATACATATAGTATATACACTGGGTGAATGTGCAGTAGTAGCAGCAAGCAGGTGAATTCTGTACATTAATATGAATAGACATCTGACGTACGCTCTCCTCAGCACACAGGTCTGAGGTGATTGATCTGAACCTTCAACTGATCATCTGAAACCTCATCAGAAACGGTCAGTGAAGGACGGCTGGAGGCAAGGATCTGATGGAGCGATGGATCCACGTCATGGTCAGTGCGTACGAGCAGGTGAGAGTCTGCAGCCACCTGTGAGGCACGGCGGAGGCTCTGCCATGGTTTCAGTGCTGTTGGAGATCTTTGATAAACTGATGAACTTTGAACTCAGAGAGGTTCCATCGGAGTCTGACCCAGAGAGCAGAACAAAAGGAAGCTCCAAAGAAGATCTGTTACTCACACAGACCACGCCCCCTCAGCAGGTCAGCCTCACACACAGCTCGTCTGTCTGTATCATTAAATCCTACATCACAGTGTAAAGTATGGATACGAGCGAGTACAGTGTTTACACCGATGTCTCATCCCTGACTCTGAGGCGATGGTTGGTTGGCACTGACACGTCTGCCTCCTTCATTTGGCTCCGCGTTTAAAGGACGCGTCTTTGTTTTTGAGGCGTCTCCGTCCTAGCTCGTCTGTCTTCATGCTTTTCTCTCTGTTTGAGGAGCTCAGATCTTTGGTCTCAGCCCAGAGCGACTCAGAGCGCTCGGCTCCGTCAGCTGACCAGCGAGGAGCTCGGGAGCAGCGGTGTTTGTACTAGAGATGGACCGATCCGATATTACGTATCGGTATTCGGTCCGATACTGACCTAAATTACTGGATCGGATATCGGAGAAAAATAAAAAATGTAATCCGATCCATTAAATATCACGAAAGCACCTCACAAAACTTGCAACACGCCGTAACTCACCTCAGAACGTTAGCACGGAGCAGTATGCATCACGTGATAGAGCGGCTGTGGCATGCTTTGGAGCTTCGCTAGCAACCCGGCATTTCATCTCCGACAAAGTTATCCCCGAGAGAAGTAAAGCAAGTGTGTAAGTCCATCTCTGAATGTTTGTAAAGCATTCCTGCGTTAAGCTTAACAAGCGATATATGGAGCGACTGCCTCTCCTGCTGCTACTTCAATCATGAAACTGCTTAATGATCAGCTGATCGGCTTTTCTGTTGCGAGTCCGTCTCTCTTGTTTGTTTTTGGCCCACTTTGCACCAGAAAGAGGAAACCAGCGGCTGAACAACAGCAGCACGTTTAAGCTTGATAAGCTGTTGTTAGAATGTATTTAATATTACTTTCTACTCGAGGATCTTTTTCTACGTAGCTGACGGCTGTAACTGTGCAGGGGCGGATCTAGCAAAGTTTAGCCAGGGGGGCCGATAGGGCGTTAACTGGAAAAGGGGGCACAAAGACATACTTTTCTTTCTTATTCTCATTTAAAATGTCGAGCTTTTAATAAATAATTATCTGACACCCAAAGTTTTAATTTGATGTAAAATGAATACAATTAAGATAAGATAAGATAAGATAAGATAAGATAAGATAAGATAAGATAAGATAGAACTTTATTAATCCCTCGGGTGGGTTCCTCTGGGAAATTCGATTTTCAAAAAAGCACAGCAACGACAGAAGTTACAGAGTTACAGAATATTATATATATATATACACACACACACACACACACACACACACATATAAATACAGAGACAATATAAATAAAATATATGAAGGGGATATAAATAGCAATAAAAATAAAAATACAAGTGAATTGCACATTTCAAGTATTGAGTCTATTGCACTGTTGACTATTTACAAAAGTATTGCACAAGGTATTGCACAGTGAGGTGAAGAGGCACTACAGCTTAGTTGTTCCCCCCTCCTTTGTCCTCCTGTTTCCCCTCCCTCTCCCCTCCAGAGAGGAGTTAAACAGTCTGATGGCGTGTGGGACAAAGGAGTTTTTAAGTCTGTTAGTTCTTGTCTTGGGGAGAAGCAACCTGTCACTGAACAGACTCTTCTGGTTGTTAATGGCCGTGTGCAGAGGATGCCCAGCATCCTTTTACTGTATTACTGTATATAGTGACTATTAAGTCTAATACATATACCCTAGTAAGCTATAGTACTTTTTCCTTTGGGAAGGTACCATCTGTGCAGTCTGCAATTTTGTTGAAGAAAGATGTTGAATCTATTTAATATTTCTTGAAAAATAATTGATTTCTGTGCATTTTTTTTCACACTGCGTCAAATTAAGGTTGGTTACGTCGATTAAGCATCATGAGGTGGAGCGTGAGGGGTGGTTCCCTATTTTTTATTTATTTATTTTTGTTGTTGCTGGGAGTTGGAACCCTATTAGTTAGGTTGCTTAATATTTACGCTAAGTACTCTTTAAAATACCAGAATAGGGAGGATGGTGTAGGTCTAAGTTTATTAGATTGATCAGTATTGCTGTACTATGAAATATTTTTTTTTGCATACAGGTATAACAGAATAGCTTTAGTGTAGTTGTTGTTTTAAACTTGAGTATGAACTTATACAAAATGCAGCAAGATATTTAAAAAACAGTTTTGTTGATTAAAAAACACTATATCGGATTCATATCGGTATCGGCAGATATCCAAATTTATGATATCGGTATCGGACATAAAAAAGTGGTATCGTGCCATCTCTAGTTTGTACTTCTGTCTTTGTGCTGTTCAGGAAGAGGTGGCGAGGCCCAGGATGGCCAGAAGGCAGACGTACGGCAGCGAATAGCACGGCTTCCAGATAATGTGGTCACAGGCAGAGACTGACGGCGTCGTCCTATCTCTGCTCTTAAACCCTCCCGAGGCCCCGCCTCTCCAAACCTCCATATTTATCTGCCAGAGGCAAAGGGAGCCGAGCTCAATGTTATCTCATAAACAGGAGTCCCTCTCTGGACCACCTCACAACCCGGAGCTGCTGGCACAATCTTATCTGCACGGCAGCCTTCAGAGGCACCGCCGGCACAATGTTATCCTGCAGCTGTCCTCACCCCGGGCCGTTAGCCTTCAACCACCTGCCGCAGGAGACCCTGAACACATCACAACACGGAGGCTGTTAATGAGAGAGAGCCATTCAGGAGCTGTCCGGGACAAGAGCGACGCCAAAACATACGACAGGCTCCACATTTCACCCCAAAAACCATTCAAAGAAGAAAATCAGAGCCAGAGAGGCGCCTACAGTACCCATGATGCACCTGCACCCTGAACTGATGCCTGACAAAACCAAACATCTGTAACAGGGGAAAGTCCAGTCAGTGGTTAGTTCACTGTCTGTAGTGAAAGTGGGAAAGTCCAGTGTCTGTGGTTAGTTCACTGTCTGCAGTGAAAGTGGGAAAGTCCAGCGTCTGTGTTCGTTTCTCACTGCCTGTACTAAAAGCAGCACAGCTGAGTTGTGATCTAAAGTCGGACTGTAGTCATTTCTACAAGAGAAGAATCCTCCTCATCCAAAGGAGCTCTGTGACTTCAGGATGAAATCATATGAAGCAGATGTCACATTCATTTTCACGCTCTGTAATTCGCCTCCCTGCAGTTTGAGTAAGTGGGTTAATAACACAAATAATTGCCCTAGTTGTGGTAGCAACACCATGTTTGGAGGCAATTAAAAAAACTGGTTCCCGGGAGGAAGCGTCCTGGTGTGCATCATCTCAGTTTTAAGAAGACATCAGTGAAAGAAGAAAACAGCCAAATGTGTCATTAAAGGAACTGTTTTAAAGGAGAGATTTCACAGTTAATGAGCGCTTCTGCAGCTCAGCTCAGCTTCTGTATCTCACTGCAATATTTATAACATAATAAAGCAACACACAGTTTAAAATTATGGGTGAAAATATCCTGTTTCTAAATAAATAAATGAGGAAAAACCTCCAAGATTAAATTTCCTCTTGATAAAAAAACCTCAATAATTCTTATATTTGCTGGAAAGTTATGAGGAGAAAAAATTATTCAATTTTTATGAAAGAGGAAAAATAGAGGACTGAGTTTTTTTACACAATAACTTCAGACTTTGTTTTTCTCGTGCTGTAATAAACTTTTGATTTATTTAATGTGGGACATAAAACGACTGCATGCAAGTTAAAAAGACAAAAGAGTCAACATGATTCATTACCAAAGTGAATTATTAAAACTTCATTTTGTAATACAGCAAAAAACTTATGGACAATAAAAATGAAAAAAATAAATAAACACATTTTAAATGAGAGTAAAGAAACGAGATAAATAAAAATTTAAGTCGAATGTTTAATTCTACAACATGAAGGTAAAAAGTCAAAATGATCAGAACTTCGACTTTTGCTCTGAGATCAAATAATTAAAGCTGACGAGGAAATGATGGAAAACTTCATTTACAACAGATTCAGGTCTGCGTGGATCTGATGGGTGCAGACTATAACCTGGAGCACCGCCATGTTTGTCCTGGATTCCTGGAATCCCGCTCCGTAAATTTGACCTCTTAATCTCCAACAGCTGCCAAGATGAACAAATTAAACGGCACAAAGTATCCTCTCATGACTCATTTCCTCCCCGCCGACATCGAGGCCATAAACGCCGTCGGTGTGACAAACGTCTGACTGTAAAGTGAGGAAACCTGCTGCTGCGTGTGGCAGCAGGACGACCGGCATGAGCGCTAATCAGCTCCTGTGTGATGCTCTCATACAGTCTGTGGATGCTGATGGATGGATATCCAAGCATCAGCTGATAACTTTATTCTTTATTCTTTATTTATTTATTTGTCACATGTAGTTATAGCTAGTACAACATACAGTGAAATGTTTTTCCTGGCTAAAAAATACTCCCCCCGACTGTGAGAAACATACTAGAAAAACTTTTACCTAAACTGTAATGATTTAAAAAACTATAAAAATATACATATTTACATAAGTACAAATGTATATATAATACTAAGTATACATAATACTAAGTGCAATAATCCTTTCTGTCATCGTTGTATTTTTACTCAGTTGTATATAGTATTTGTATTTGTATTCTATTTTTATCTTATTGTATATTTATTTTATTCTATTCTGTACAGCTGTGTACTGTATTTATTCTTATTGTATTCTAATTTTTGCCTCATAACTTTTGCACTGTCCACTTCCTGCTGTGACAAAACAAATTTCCCACGTGTGGGACTAATAAAGGTTATCTTATCTTATCTTATATAATATGATAAGATAAGATAAGGTTCAGGAAAGAAGAAAGTAAAGTGCGAATTATGTACTATGTGTGAGATTGTCCAGCATATTATCCGGTTTGCGTTTTTGGTTGAGGAGTCTCACTGTTTGTGGGTAGAAACTCCTCCTGAACCTTTCTGTTCTTGTTTTCAGGCTACAGAGGCGCTTCCCTGACCTCAGCAGCCTGAACAGTTTATGGGCGGGATGGCTGGAGTCCCTAGTGATCCTGATGGCCCGGGATCTGCACCTTTCAGCGTAGATGTCCTGCAGTGCTGGTAGAGGTGTTCCCATAGTGCGTTCAGCTGTGTGCACAACCCTCTGCAGGGCTTTCTGTTGCTGTACTGTGCAGTTCCCGTACCACACCATGATGTTGTTGCACAGGATGCTCTCAATGACACCAGTGTAGAATCTCCTCTGTATATTCTTGGAGATCTTAAACCTCTTTAGACGCCTCAGGTGATAGAGGCGCTGTCTGCCTTTACTAACAAGGAATTCCGTATGTGTGCTCCAAGTAAGGTCCTCGTTGATGTGGACACCGAGGTATTTGAAGTTGGAGACTCTCTCCACAGGGGTTCCATTGATCTGAATTGGGGTGTGAGTTTTCTCTCCTCTCTGTTTTCTAAAGTCGATCACCATCTCCTTTGTTTTGCTGATGTTCAAGGAGAGGTGATTTGCCTCACACCACTTTGCTAGTCCATCCACCTCACTCTGGTAGGCCGTCTCGTCGTTCCCAGAGATGAGTCCCACCACCACTGTGTCGTCAGCAAACTTCACAATGGAATTAGTGGGGTGTCTGGCCGTGCAGTCCGCGGTGTAAAGGGAGTAGAGAAGGGGGCTCAGTACACATCCCTGGGGAGCCCCTATGTTCAGTGAGAGTGTATGGGAGTACACATCCCCTATTCTCACTGACTGTGGCCTCGCGGTCAGGAAGCTATAAATCCACCTGCACAAAGATGTACTAAATCCCAGATCTTGGAGCTTACCCGAGAGGGTGTGGGGCACTATGGTGTTGAAAGCTGAGCTGTAATCTATGAACAGCATTCTCACATAATTTCCACATCCCTCATCTAGATGGCTCAGTGTGGTATGCAGGACCTGTGCTACAGCGTCTCCGGTAGATCTGTTTGTCCGGTATGCAAACTGCAGTGAGTCGAAGTCAGGAGGGAGGAAGGAACTGATGAAGGGTTTCATGAGCCTCTCAAAACACTTCATCACTACAGATGTTAGGGCTACTGGGCGATAATCATTTAGGCTGGCTGGGCGGGTGTTCTTCGGGATCGGAACAATCACTGATGTTTTAAAGCAGGTGGGGACTACCTGCTGGGCCAGAGAGGCATTGAAGATGCTGGTGAAAACTGTGGTCAGCTGATCTGCACATACTCTTAGCACACGTCCCGGTATGCTATCTGGTCCCGCTGCCTTCCTGCAGTTTGTTGCCCTCAGAGTTTTCCTCACCTCATGCTCAGAGAGTATCAGTGGTGCTGGTTCAGCAGCGGGAGCAGGTGCAGAGCTCTGAATTGCCGCCACAGCAGGCACCTCGAAACGCGCAAAAAAAACATTGAGGTCATCAGCTAATTCCGGTTTCATACATCTTACAGTGCTGGGTTTAATTATTGCTCCGCCCTCTCGTCCAAATATGTACATAAGGTCAATTCACCACGGCATCGACCGAACACGCTCATGTCAACGCTTCAAAACTCTAAACTGAGCTGCTGCCTGACAGAAGCCCCACCCACATGCTCTCAATCCGGTTGTTCAGTGATGACGTGACGAATCCTACTTCCGGGTCTAAAGTAGTCTGCGTTTAATATGGCTTTTGTGTTGTTAACATGTTTAATGTTTTGTATTTTCTTCTATTTGATCTCAAAAAGCTCCTAAAACAGTCAGTGATCACTGTTGACCTCCCTCGGCTTTTATTACCGCTAATCATTTATTTAAGCTCAGTTTTTAAAACCTTAGGATGTAGCTACAGCCCAGCCCATGCAGCAGTATATGAATGACTAACCTCGTATTGTGGATGGATTATCTCAGTTGTTCTCCTGGCTGAAGTTTGGTCCTTTTACAGCATCCTGCCATGCGATTACATTTGTTCCTGACCACCGAGAACACTCACGTTAACTTTTATCGAGTGGAAAAAAAGTTAGCTTGTTTATATTATGCTAACATAGCTGTGTCGCTAGCGGTCACGTAGCACATCATTATATACCAGCTAGCCCAACTTCAGTAACCCTACAAACGTTACTGCTGTTTAGTTTTCAGTCTTCATTTATGCTGGAAGTGATAGCAGAGCTGTACGTTTTAATTTGTTTCCAAAACCCCGCAGTCAGGACATGCTATATTGTATTTGGATAGAAGCTAGCGAGCTAACTCCCTGCTAACTTCTAACCCCGTTAAATGTCATAAATTCCGTTTTCATGGATGCCTGGATGTTAAACTCAATTGTTACACCTGGTAGAGCAGAACGCTGATCATTTTATTAAAGATGAAAGACTTTAGACAGTTTTTCAACTCTCAGTAATGCCATAGTGATCGTTTGATATATGGACCTGCAGCGGAGTTTAGACCCAGACACGGCTAGTGACGTCAGACTGAACGACAGGATACCTGCAGTTTGGAGGAGCAGCCAAACTAAAGGGGGTGGAGCTAAAACAGCTCGTTTCAGACAGAGGAAGAAGTGAGGAGCTGCATCGGGGGTCAGTGTCACATAAAGAAGGATTATTTCCAGCTGTGAGTCATGCAAAGCTGCTCTGGACGAGAACTCACACACAGACAGACTCACACACACACAGAGACACACACACACACACACACACACACAGAGACACACACACAGACAGACACACACACACACACACACACACACACACACACAGACAGACTCACACACACACACACACACACACACAGACTCACACACACCAGCAGCTCGTCCTCTCTGACGTGGTCACATACAGGAAGTGACGCTCCCGTGTTGGTGTAGTGTTCCTGTCGGAGTCATGTGACAGGAGTGGACGGTCTCGGCCGGGAGGCGGTCCCCGCCTGCGAGCGGAGGTTCGGTTCTGGAGCTGATCCGAGCGCGTGTGACAGTCAGTGTGGAACGTTCGTCTGTGAGTGTTTGTGTAGTTCTTTAAATATCAGCCGAGCAGAGCGGGAAATGAAACAGGAACGCAACGAGGCGGAGAGGGGAAGAAAAGTAAGTCAGACAAGATAATGTGTTCTCCCGAGGCTGCGATCAATACGCCTAATAGAACGGGTTCATTAGCGTTCAGGGCCTGCTCGCACCATCATACCGGGTCACTGTCGGCGAGGCGTTATCGATCGTGGTCCAGAGCGGCTCCTGAGGTGCTGGTTAGCATTGCAGACGCAGCAAAGCTTCCCCAGAGAAAAGCTACGAGTCGATGAGCGACAGAGTTCATCAGATTAAGGAGTCCAATCACGGCACGGCCCAGTAGCGAGACACGCCCAGGCGGTTCCCGAGGTACGCAGCGTTAGCCTTGATGTCGGTGGGTCTCTTCACTCGTCTTACTCCTGCTTTTATCTACCGCATCGCCCCGGCTCTCTGATCTCTGCACACCTTTACCTTCATGTACGCCACAACCACGTCTCCACAGAGCGCCACGCCGATCCCTCACGCCGCCACCTCACCTGGGCCACAGTGAGCCCTACATACTGTTTACTTGAATTATCCAAATCTATCTGCTACATGTATATAGTGCCAGGTCCTCCTGCAGTCACCATCCATCCTTATTCCAACACCCTCACACGTATAAATGTGTGCGTGCACATGCTCCAAGCTTCATCAGACTACAGTGTGTTTGCACCAGGACCTGCACAGGTGTGAGAGGCTGTGCTGTAGCACTTTACTGCTGCGGTTCCCTCTGACGTCTGTGTTTAGACATGTAGACGGACCGTCGCTCTCAGAGTCGCGCAGGACGAGGGAAAGCGTTTTTAAACCTGCCGTTTCCTGAATGATCTGCAGGAGGAGCTGAAAGTGTCAGAGCTGGTTATGACGGAGCGGCGTGGGTCAGAGTGGCGGCTGTAGTCGTGACGGCTCGATGTGTTTGTTGTGTTTTCATTTCTGCGTCAAACACAGATTCGGCGAGACGTTTACCTGGATGTCAAGTTCATCACATCACATATGACCTTAAAAATCATCACAGATTAAAAGAAGCCGATTAAAGAAATCAAGCATGAGTGTCACAAACACACTGCTCAATGAAACACAACCAGTGGAACAAGAGCAGGAGGCTTACAGGTCTGACCACAGAACCAGACTCAGCAGCATTCCGGTGCCCCGTACGCCGTGGGAACGCCGTGGGAACGCCGTGGGAACGCCGGCTTTAACGTTCCAAAACAAGCATGACCTAACCTTCCAGAGATTGCCAGCTACGAAATAACCACCTACTGACCAATCAGATCTGTGGAAAATAACACAAACCCAGGAACGTTCGCTGTCTGTCCCGTGAATGACTCGGATACTCTGACGATCTGCTGCGTGAGGCTGATTCTCCAGCTTTACCTCGAAGCTCTCACCATCAGCCAGCGCTCTGCTTCAGTTCTTCCACCCAAAGCCGGAACGCAAAACGAGGAGTAACTCTCAGATCTGCTTCATTAGTCGTGCTTTCTGTTCTAAAATCAGACACGTGGTGGGATCAACCCCACGTGGGAGCTTTGTAAAACGAGTGGGCGAGTCTCCGAACCCTCCCGAGACATTTTCACAACAATTGTACACGGCGTTAGAAATAAAAATCAGCGGGTAGCTAAACCCAGCATCTGTGACCGTGCGGTGACGGATGAGGGTCCAGACCTGCTGTCGCACAGAAGAAGTGAAAATGGAGCCTCCAACAAACAAACGAGTAATGGAGACTCGCTGCTCTCCACCTGTCCTGGGTGGGCGTGGCTTCCTTTACTCTGTATCCACACACACCTGCAGTAAGCGCTCACCTGTGCACTTCCTGCTGCTCTCGTCCTTCTTGGAGGAGCTCATCAGTTTGCAGTTGAAGTTCTCCTCCCAGTACTCGGCAAACCACACGTTCCTCCTGTTGTTCTCCAGAGTCCGCGAAGTGAAGTAGGCATCGAACCCTGAAAGACATCCGGCAGCAGGTCGGAAAACAAAACAGAGGTTGATTCATTAGGCGGCGACAGCCCGGAGCACTCGAGCACGAAGACTCAAAGCAAACAGGACGTGTTTCCTAATGTATGTGAGTGTTTATCTGCTCATCTGTGCTGCATTTTAATCAGGCCTTTATGTAATCCATCTAAAGTGCTGTCAGAGGGGAGTTCTTCGGGAAACACTTCATTCTGCTGCTGTCGAAGAAAACAACAGGAACAACTCGACAGCTCAGGATGGAGCTAATGTAGATAAAGAAAGTACCCGTCAAAGATTCTTTCCACAACTTCCTGCCAGTTTAAAGAGCTCACAACGTTGTGTAACGCTGCCCGAACACACGCCAAGACCACAGCAACAACAAAACCCTCACATATGGTAATAACATTCCTGGCAGGAAAGGGAATTCCACCGGGATGAATAGAAACGGAGCTGCGGATCACCAGAAATAGCTCCAACCGTGTAACCTTTGCACAAATCACAAAGGCCCCGAGAGCCGAGGAGGGTGGTGCGTAGGTTTCTAATCGCATAAGCAAATTAAGAGATTATCACTGAAAAACAAGAAACGGGTCAAAAACAGAATTTTATTCATATACTGACAAAATAATCCGAATAACAACCACCTGACATCACAACAGGTGCTGTGACAGGAAGCTGGCAGCACGTTTATCATCCATGCGTGCGACCTGTTCGTGCATCTGCTGCTGGAATTCTTCCGATGAGAGCGCGCCACAACAACACACAACAACACACAACAACACAACGTGGGCAGGTGCGGAGTGCACTCCACGCTCCTGGAGGCTGAGAGGGCGTGGCACTGACCACGTGCACCGAAGGCGGCGACATGTCGCTAACCATCGCTAGCCGTGAGCCAAGCGGAGGAGAAACGGGATAACGCATACACAGGCACCTTCAAAGTAAAAGCTGTTCATCGATGCTTCAACAATACATTTCAAAAGGTGCAACACTTACTTTGAAGGCAAAGCTTTTTTTAGCACCCGTGTTTTTAGTTCCTCGACTGAGTGAACAGCTGCTGCGTGTTTGCAGACAAGCTGGCGTTTCCTGTGACGCATGCATGCTAACACTAAGATATGCAACGGGGTAAAACGTCTGCAGACCAGTGGAGTCAGATTTCATTCGTCTCTCTGCTGGTGGCTTTGTCTCCACCGCTCACAGCCCGACAATCACCGGAAACGGAGTCATAAGGAGACGAGTCCTTTATCTAAAGAAGTGCACTTAATCATCTCCTGCTTCCCATAAGAGCCGCCTTCACTCCGCGCTCGCCGTCCGTCACCCATACCGCTCAGACGTCCTTGGCAGGTGACGCATTCATTGTAATAATTCCTGACAGCCTGGGATTAGGGTCGTGACCTCTGCAGGTCTGTGAGGCCATCCTGACACAATCAGAATCAGACTTACACATTAGTCATTACAAAGATGTATTTGAAATAATATTAAAATGAAAACATTAAACATAAATATATAAAACATAAGTATTTACAGAGGCTTACAGTGGAAGAGCCTCAGGGAGGAGGAGAAACATTGTTTCTGCTGCTGCCTCGTCAGAAAACTACTGACTGCTAGAATGAAGGGCTTTGGCTGGACCCGCCCCTTTGACCTAGGTCAGAGCATCACGTCACCAGGCTCCTGATTGGTTGTTGTGGTGTGACTTGGTGCTGGGAGTTCAGATTTTTCCAACTCGAGCGGTAGACGCGATAAGCGCAAATGCACAAAATGCAACAAAAAAAGTTTGCAGCGCGTATTTTACTTCGCGCTTCAAACGTGTCAGTTGTGCTACTTGGTCGCGCGGATCAGGCAGAAAAGCGTTTTCGCGACGCAGATCTGCTTCTGAGGTTTCGCTTCGTCGCGCTCCTCCATTGACATGTAAACCTGACGCTCTGGTCGCGTTCGGTGTGAATGCACCGTGACACTGTATCTGCGCCATACCGTCCCCATGCCTGCTCGTTTCTGCATGACTGCAGCAGTTCGTGGTTTCACACATCATGTGACTGTTTCGGCAGATAACGAAAGTAAACACACCTGAGCCAGGTGATCGGAGCTCGGCTCTCTGGGATCAGTTGTACGTTTTGGTTTCATATTTTTGGCCACTAGGGGTCGCCGAACACGAGCGTGCCTGCACAGAGCATCCAGGAAAGCGAGTTTTTCTCCCGTGGGCCTGGATGTGGACGCGCTCTGTGCAGCTCTGCAGACGTCCAGCATCAGTCAGTGAAATCACTTGAAGTCCTGCGTCTGCACACTGTGACGGATGGAGGATTTTCTCCTCGCTGCGACTGAAGCTTTGAGCCTGGAAGCTCAAAGTAGGACAGCCGTGATGGCGACTCTCAGGGTATCTGACTGACAGGCACTTGGAGTCTCTGCGAGCTGCAGAGGGACAGCTGTGCCGTCTATTATTAGAAGTCTGCTTTTCCATTGTTGAAACGATGAATAATGAATGTAAACAGAAAGGATTCAGAAGTTTGTGCTTCAAATAAGAAACTGAGAAGCAAAACAGGAAATGAGGAGATGCTGGAGGCGGGATTTACTGGTGAGAGGAGAGATGTTAACAGAAGCTGCCTGAGAATTCGCCTGATTTTGCTTCAGTCCGTCAGTCTGACAGCAGCACCGCTGTGTCGGACACACGGGGAGACGCTTCAGAGATTTGTTGTTGTTGCTCTTGTTCAGATTTTCTGGGTCACAGACTTCACTGACAGCTCGATGTACGGCGTGTCCGGCCGCGTGACGCGTCATCCCACCGATTTACAGTCGCTGGCGTGACTGAGTCACGCTGCTTTTTCCTTTTTTATGGCTCGTTTTGTTTTTGACATCGAAACAAAGCAGCACTCAGACCCTCAAACACACGTCGCTGTAACAGAGACGCTGATGCGGCGCTTATGAAATCAAGGAAAAATCAGATAAATGCTCCCTCAAACGCATCATTAGACTCAGACTTTCTCCCTCGCCACGTCTGCCTCGTGTGCTCGGCAGGTCGGGCAGATGTTTTCTGGGAGTTTGTTTCTGGAAACCGGAAAGAGCGAGGAGTGCAGCGAGCGGCTAACACATGCACATTTATGCCATATTTTAACATCAGTTTGCTCAGCAGTTCTCCAGCACGGGCCTGAGAGCGGGTTAATGAGCAGCCTGTATGCATGCTGCAGGCGGTGGTCTCCACACACCAGGGGGCGCTGCTGCACACAGGGCTCCGGCTGAAGCTCATTTAAATGTATGAGAAACTGCAGGAGCTCATTTGTGCCGCGCACTCGGTAAACAGCTCCAGGTCAGCGTTTCTTTCCTGAGTTTTGGACTTTTTGGATAATTTTATCAAACGATGTGAAGCAGCCTGCAGCAGACACGCGGGCGTTTGTTACCCGACCTGGACGTCTTCTCCTGGTACGACCGAGTCACGTTCGGGCTAAAGGCACCTGTGCAGGTAAAGCAGCAGCAAAACTCTCGGATCTGAAAAACCAAGCTCCAAAACCTGCAGCTCACCTAAAAGGTGAGTCAGGTGAGACTTCCTGAGCCCTAGTGGACATTAGAGGAACTGCAGCTTTGGTGTTTCAGCGCTGCTTCGTGTTTAAACGAGACGCTCAACTACGCCGCTTATAACGGGATCACTGTTGCTGACAGTCCTGCACTGCTGCGCTTCCTCTCAGGCGTCACGTAGCAACAGCACATGCAGGAGAGCCAGGAGGGAGTCTGACTCGCTGCTGCGGAGCCATCGATTGGACAACATCGAGCCGGACTGTGTCCACTGCACACGCTCACTCTCTGCCACACAAATAAAACAGCTTTTTAACCACGCCCTCTGACTCCTCCAGTGCGCTCACCTGCCACGAGGCACAAGGATCAGCAGGAACCCCGTCGGCCTGAACACTTCGGTGTGTCACACCTGTCCTCTCGTAGGTAAAACCACACGAGGCGGCCATCAGCGTGTGCGTGCGGCTCAGACGGTGTCACTCCAGGAGGCGGAGCCTGCTGCTGATCTCGGACCATGGACAGGTGCATCTTTGTATTCTGGATGTTACTTAGTCAGCAGGCTGGTTCCTGCCATTTTTTATCTACAGTCTGTGGTCATTTGGATCAGTTTCCATGAATATTGAACGTCACGCACTCGCCGTGTGTGAACTGCAGTCTGTGTTTTCTGCTGCCCTTCCTCTTTAACCCGTCCAGCTTCCTTTCTTCCTCACACACTGATGGATGCCGACGCCGCTTTATGAAAATTTTCCGAGCATGTATTTCTTGTGCAGGAGCAAAGACGTGAACGCTTTAACCCTCGACATCCGACCAGGAGGTCTGAACTGAGAGGCTTCTGTCATACTCCAGGCAGGCGGTCTGTGGACACCCGGTCGGAACAACCCAGAAACTATCGTAACGGCCATCGAACCGCGTCCTTGTTACATGCTGAGGAGCTTCACTGGGTACAGCGAGGTCACGAAACGTCGTCTTTATGGGGAAAGTTCAGACTGAAACTAAAGAAGCTGATCAGGTGTGAAAAGAAACGAGGGCTGAGACACAGGAAGACAAAGCTACGGAGAAGTCAATCAAAGAGCAAGAGAGGACGAACTCAAACAGAACTCCACACAGGAAGTAACCTTCAAAATAAAACAGGGACATAAAAGCAAAGCAGAAACCAATACAGACTAACACTGACTTCATAATTAAGTAGAGATGACATTTGAAATTATTTGCTTTTAACCTCAAATACGCAGATTTTGGAGTTTGGATCAAGGCCTGAAAAGAGAACCAAAACCTGACGCATGAAGAAAGAAAAAGATCAGAAAACTCAGAGAAGTCTCTGCAGCGGAGCCACGACGCTGCAAGGAAACCAGGTCCTGTGGGGGAGTTAGACACGTGTCAGGATTCAACGGCATCTAACAGGAGGGAAGACGGATGCTGGGAAACAAGCCAGACCCCCCAAACGATGAAGGCCGAAGGACCTGAGACAATAACTACAAACACAGCAGTTAATGGCGCCTGTCAGACGCTGCTGAGGGCAGCACAATAACACCGCAAGACGCAAAACCAGAGAAAAACAATCACACAAAGAGCTAAACTTCACAATAAAACAGGAAGTGAAGCCAGAGGGAAGAAACTCTGAGACGATAAAGGGATGCAGAGAAGTAAAAATCCATAAATCCATATTCAGAAAAACACACAGAACAGGAAGTTCCAACCCCGCCTCTGAGCCCAAGCTCACTGACCAATCAGGAGCTGGGATTCTGACGCTGTGTCCTCCGGGCTCGCTGTCAGCTCACAAAATTCTCTCAGCTGAAACATCTTCGTCTTTGTGTGTCTGGTTAAACGACGTCAGCGTGTGGTATTTGTAGTATTTGGTGCTCCGCAGAGGCTCGGTGCTGATGCGCACGCCTCCCTGCAGCAGCGCGCATTTCTTCTCTGGGCTCAGTCTTCTGTAATCTCACACGAACAACAACAAGTGTGCTGTTAGTGCACAAAATCATCCAGAAAGCACAAAGAAGACAAACAAGCCGAGGCCACGTGGGGCCACAGCTGCCTCTGCAGCCAAGCTCCAGCTCTAATGGCCTAAATGAAAACAGGGTGCCAGCGGCTTGAGTCGCAGCCAAAACCGCTGCCGGGGCAACAGAGAAATGACAATTAGCGCCCTTACTTAGCCGCGCCTCGAGTGGGAAAAACAATTGGAAAAAGTAGTTTAATGCCCTTATTTAAGATAAGACTAATCCTTAATGTGAAAGGAAAGCAGCGGCGTGAGAGGTGGAGGGCAGAGCACACGGCACAACCAGACTGACTGCAGGCGTCAGTGGAGCTGCTTTCAACAACAAGAGGCTCCATCCACCAAATCCTCCATGAAGCAGGTGGATTTGTGGGTTGGGACAATTACAGCCTGACTGCGAGACACGGCCTGGTTTCCACATCCTCGGTGGGAAGCTGCTGACCGCTGCTCCAGTGTTTCCCATCAGATCCAGTAAAACAAAGTAGCAGCTGAACTGACTTTCATTTCAGTGTTGGTGGGACGAAATCATGATGAGCAGCATCCAGACGAGCATTTGCAATAATGCATGTCTTAGCACATGCATATCCATGTGCAACACAGATAATAACGTTCATTCAAAAGGTGGATATTTTCTCTAAATGCAGCAGGCGGGTGGTGTGGTGGGTGGAGAGACTGGAGACGAACGTTGGTGTGAAGCAGGAGAAAGGATGCTTAGCCTGATCAGTGTCAGCGGCTAAACGTCTCCTCCTCCCATCTCTTTGCCGTTTGTCAGATTAGTGTTTCGTCTGCGAGCAAAGCCGCAGGAATGGGCTGTGACGGGCTGCCACAGAGCATCCCGCTGACTGAGGAGTCCAGGAAACAGACACGGAGGCAGCGCAGCCACAGACTCGGCCTGCAGTGGGACCAGTCCCTGCAGAGTCAGGCTGTGCTGTCCTGGGCTCAACCCACTCACATTATAGTTCCTGCTTAATCTCAACAGCGTGCAGTGCAGTCAGGATCACCTAATATGGATATAATAACTTTTAGCATGCACATGAGTTATTTCTGTAGGAACAGAGGAGCTCTTGTCAGTGCTGGTGATGCTGTGGTCGGGTTCTCAGTTGTTGCACGTTTCTGCTGCACCGTCTTTGTTTTTTTGCAGCTTTTGCACACTTGCACACGTCCTGTGTTATTGTCTGTCATAGCACCGCGGGCTCGCTTCACTGTGTACTGTACCACTGGCTTGACTTGATTTTTCTGGATGTTTGATATCTTCCCAGAAAACGAGATCTTGGATAGAAGAGTGAGTTTGCTTCTGAGGGAGGCTGGCCTCTCCTTTAGAGAGGGCGAGAGGTGCTCAGAGAAGAGCTGCTGCTCCTCCACATCAAAGGGAGGCTGTGAAGGTGTTTCAGGCGTCTGATTAGGACCTCTAATAATGAGGCGTCCCAGGTATCTCTAAAATAAGATCGCCGTCTCTAAACACTAAAAACCATGATGACCCTCGGAGACTAAAATCTGTTGTAAAGTGCATCGTCACAGCTCTTTTACTTCGTGTTCTGTGTTAGTTACTTCATCTTTGCAGTATCGATTGATCAAATATTACACCTGCCTCTGTTTTCAATTCAATTTTATTTATATAGCGCCAAATCACAACAAAAGCGCCATTTGTGTGACGCTGCGCTCGCAGTTATTTCCTGCGTTTGGCGGTGTGAGGGAGGACATCCGTCTTGGCGGATGCTGATCATGTTTTAAACATGGAGTCAGATTAAAACCCGCATCCTCCCATCTCTGGTGCACACATGGGCACGCTGGAGCCGGCAGCTCTTCAAACAAAGAGGCTGGAGCTGGAGAGCAGTGGGAGGGTGGAGGAGGTGGAGGAGTTGGAGGGAGGCTCCTCGCTGCTTCATTTCCTCTCTTGCAGTTAGACCTCTGTCTCCTGGACTGCACAGAGCTGCTTCATGCCTCCTCGGTTCAGTGACTCCCCGAAGCCTCCGTTTCCTGTCCGTGACTCCGCCTCCCTGCTGAGATCCAGACATCCAAGTGACGGTCTGGTGGCAAACAGGCCCAATTGTCAGTTCACAGCAATAAGAACTGAACTTTACCTGTTCAGGTGGGAAACACTGAATGCGTCACCTGCAGGTTTTTGCAGACTCGGCGGCTTGGCCAGTTTTCCAGTGTGACATTAAAAGGCTCAGATTTGTGGATTAGAAGCTGTAACTGAGTTTGGGAAGTGGATCCATCCCGGCTGGAGACTGCAGACTCAGCAGGCATCTTCTGTCACGGGGAAACTTCACAGCCTGCAGCTTAATTCTACCCCATCTTCAACTTTCTCTTCTGCTTCGCCTTTGTTCCCGACGTGTTTTCACTAAAACCTTTTCTTCTCCACACCCCCCCTCTGTCTCGCTTCCTCTCTTGGGTTCAGTCTCAGCAATTATCGCGCACAGTAAGCAGGGCTGCGTTCAGGCTCGCAGCGCCACGTTTCACATGAAAATAGCTGGATTTATTTTCTCAGACCTGAAAAGACAATAAATCAAAGCCAAGCTGACCTCCTCCGTCCGGGATCCGAAACACAGACTTGGCTGCAGATTTGAAATGAGGTCTTGAATTATTCATAATCAGCCTCAGTGTCTTTAACATGTATGCGATATCAGCCGGTGTGACAGGGAAGGCCGCAGAGGGAGAGCGTGCGCAGCAAAGCGATGTCTGCATAAATGAGGACGGCTCCTGTCACTGCACACATTTGTCTGGACAAGTCTATAAGTCGGACAGAGGCCTGCGTTAAAATCAGACGTAACCTATCAGAGCGCAGAAACAGGAACAAGCACGCCGCTACTTAAATGTTTCAGTCGCTCACAGACGGCAGGAAACCGTGTTTGTTCCACCTGGATGAGCCGAGGACAGACGGGCAGCGACGCCATGATCTACACGTCTGTGCAGCTGGACCTGAAGCAGCATCAACGCGTCCAACTGAGACGCCCAGACCTCCCTCTCCTCAGCACCTCCTGCATCTCCCTGCAGCCGTCTCCTTCAATGCAGAGGAGCAGCATCTACTCTAAACTCCCCCTGAGTGACGGCGCTCCTCACACTGAGGCGTTATTCACGGGCCGCAGGTGAGGGCAGGCGTGCCCGATCAGTAAGTCGACGCTCACCAGTGTGCAGGTGGGATCAGATGACCCCATCTGTTCCCGACCCTCAGACACGTGGACTCTTCCACTTGAGGCAGAAACTCATCGGTGACCCAGAAACCAGCCTTTTCCAGCCGAGAGCCGCCGCCGCCTCAGCCGATTCCCACTCAGCTGCGAGCCAGCCACGAGTTGGAGGTCAGCGCTCGATGAAACCAGGATTGAATCATCCGCAAAAAACAAAGACAAGAGGTCAGTGAAGCGTGCGCCCTCTGCCGCCTGGCTGCTCCGAGAGCTCTGCACCTCAACGCCCTGCCGGGACCTTAGTGCCCGACTTACTGTCTGCCAGCGCGAGCCCTCACAAAAGCACCGATTCTGACGGAGCCCCGGATAACCCGGAGAGGGTGAACACGTCACCGTCCATCCATGCACGCTGGCCTGCATGCCTCCGTTTGGAGTTAATGTCGCAGTATAACAATGAAGCCAGCTCTGAGACCTGTAGAAGGACTTTGAGAGTCATAATCTCCGGAGTTTGAGTATTGTTGGTGAGGCTGAGTCATCCTCAGAGCTCAGCCTGAACACACAGGCTCAGCGGGTGATGTAAACGCTGCTCTCAGAGCACACTTCACAGGCAGCCGCTGATGAGGTTTGTGCAGAAGGTTAATCTGGCTGTGACTCTCATCATAAAGCTAAATTTCTCCCCATCACCCCATCTCTTCCTGCTCCTCGCGGCGTGCCCTCTGGTGTGATGGGTCTGATGCCCTTAAACCTGACTCACCCCGCCCCTCGTTACGCTGCAGTGCTCTCTGCGAGTGCCTTTATGCTCAGAAAACCCCCATTTCCATAAATCAGTCATCAGAGCGCAGAATTTATGAGCGCAGCACCTCCCGTCAGATCCGAGGTGACAGCCCGAGTCTGCCCGGCTCGTGTTTGGCAGCAGAAAAAAGGTCAGAGCGACGTTACGCGAGCAGGAACGCTGCTTCCGTTCGCCTCCTGACAGAAGTATTAGTGCAGCGAGAACAAAAGAACAAAGAGCTCAGGCTTTATTTGAAGTCAGAGCGTTGAAGTGGCACAACAACCCGCCGCCGTATATCCCCGTCACCATCTGTGTTTGACACGACAGCCGCGCTCGCCGCCGTCTGTAGTTACGACGCGCGCTGCAATCTAAACGCCGTCATCAGCGCCGATGAGGAGGTCGGCCGCGGTCTCGTTACGTTTCCTCTGATCTGCGGTTTCAGCGTCGTTACGATGGCGGCGCTTCTCTGCGTGTCACACCTCTGAAGAGAGTTCAGAAAAACACTCTGACACAAAGGAAGAGGTCGGGATTTTCAAAATAAGTTCGCTTTGTGACCTACGAGTCACAGAAACACAAACATGTTTTAGTTTTGACTCAGTGACACTAATTATATCTCAAACAAACCGTCTGCTTAAAGGTTTCATTCAGCTTTAATTAATCAAACTGTGGAGAGTAAAAGCAAACGTGTCCTTGGATAAGCTGTTTAAGGTTAACTGTGAGCGGCGTGTCCGTGTACATCAAACCTGAGACTTTTTATTAGCGTCTCAAACTGACAGAATAAAACAATTCAAACTGCGACAGAGTAACTACAGCCAGCCTCAGCCGACTCCTGCAGACGGCGACTTTATTGGGCTTAAAAAAGATCATCACTGTGACATCAGAGGAAATACAGGAAGTGAAATCATTTTTATGCCAACACAACACATTTGAAACTTTCTATAAATTCAAAAGCATGAACGTCTTTGGACTGCAGCTCTGCATCAACACGTTTGTCGTCATGTCTTTAAAATCATTACAGAGAACGTTTTCACGACTTTCAGGCCGCAGTGAAACTTTATTCGTCTGACAGGAAGTAAGAGCAGCAGAGGTCTTTAGTAAAGCTCTCCGTGCTGATAGAAGCAGAATAATGACGACAAAATAATAATCATCAAAAGAGTCCTGAGCGATCTGGTGTCACTGCAAACCCAGTGAGACTGCGAGCGTTCCCGACGCGATTGAGTTTTCTGAAGTTCTGCTTATTCAGGCAGACGTGGAGGAAAAAGAGCGAGCGGCGAGGACAGAAAACCACGTTCTCCTTTCCTTCATGTAGCAGCGAGCTGATGAACTTTACACTCACATATTCTCATAAAGACGAGCAACGTGAAACCATAAGCGGCGACGGACTTACCGCTGATGGTGGCCCTCTTCGGCAGGATAGTGATGGCTCCCACCGCGGCGTCCTCCAGGTGCTGGATGGGACTGTTTTTGGCGCCCCAGCTGTCGGAGCCGATCCACAGGAAATGACCCACTTGGTCCGCTCGCTTACTGGCGTTCAGGATGCCCCTGCGTGAGAAAGCAGTCACAGACCCCACCCACACTTTAGCTTCCACATCAGTTTACCTGTCCTGGAGCAACAGGGTCACTAAAGAGCCTAACCTGTCGTTACCCACCAACCTGCTGCACCTACAGGACCTCATCTGATTAGTTCAGGCTTTCCTAAAGATGCTGAAGACTACGAGCTCCATCTGAGCAACTGATCAACGGAGACGCTGAGTCAGAGGTGGAGAGTGAGTGAAGAAGACTGTGGAAACGCAGGGGAACAGAAGTCTGCAGACACCAGAGTGTCTGACTGATGTCGAGTTTTCCTCAGCCTGATCTTAACCTCAGTATTTTATGGTGGGTACTCATGAACACGGCTCACGTCACGGGGCGGCAGTCTAATCTCCCGCCAGCTCATCGAGGAACACCGAGGCGTTCCCAAACCAGCCGAGAGATGTAACCTCTCCAGCGTGTCCCGGGTCAGCTGCAGGAGCTCCTCCCTCAGGGTCGTGCTCATTATCCCAAACATTTTTACTTCCTCTCAGTGGATGGAGGGTACGGCTGGAAGAGTCCTGATGTGCTGAGCATCCAATAAAAATCCATCTGAATACATTAAATATAGCAAAGGAAAAACGTAGCATTGTGTTTGCTGGCACTAACACAGTCCTGACGTTTTCTCTCATCCTGAGCTGAAGACGACGATTCAGGTCACGTATTTAACTTTTGCACGTTACCTCAGCAGGGTTATTACCTGATGTCTTCATCGGAGGCGAACAGGATGACCGCCCTGGCGTACCGAGTGTC
>NC_140622.1:41631762-41654262 GCF_057382275.1 Copadichromis virginalis | reverse complement strand
ACTGTGATTTTATTTCCTTAATTAACAGAGATAAATACTTCAGTGTATTCGAGTAGTTTTACTCTGTCAGAGGTCTTCAGCAGTTGTGTGTGTCGTTCCTTCTGGGCTTCATGAAGACGAGGGTAAAGAAGAAGGCGAGCGGGCGGAGTCTGTTTGAAGCTTCGGCCTCGACGCCTCATCTCACATTCAGCTGCTGCCGTGGAGCGAGCGGAGGAGGAGGAGGAGGAGGAGGAGGAGGAGAGCTGCCGCAGCTCCACATTTTATTCAACAAATGAATTAAACATTTGGCGTTTGGTATTCAGGCGCCGACTCCACGCAGCCGTCACAGCTCTCAGTTCTGTAGAGGAGCGCGGCGCTCTGTCGCGGGCGCAGCGGTTTCAGCTACATGACTTTTTAAAAACAGGGTTAGACATGAAACCATGTTTCTGTGTTTAATCATCGAAGAATTTCATCTGATTTAATCTGACGCCACAGAAACGCCTCCATATACTCACAGCAGCAGCAGAAGCGGAGGTGACGGATGTTGTGATCTGATTTAAACTGATAAACCCAACAGACCGGTCCAGACCCAGCTCGTGACCATGGCAGCGGGTAAACTGATGTGAGGCCACTTCAGCACAAACCTGGTGTCTGAACGTCAGCTGCACAGATGTCACATGACATTTTAAACACTACAGAGACTTCCTGCTGGCCTGAAAAGGTTTCAAGTGGCTGAAAGCAGAAAAATGTCCCTTCAAATCCTGAAAGAGTCACCAGAGAATGATCCGGTCTGTCAGGGTCAGGAGGCCCCATCCTGTCGAAGCCTCCGGAGGCTAAACGTGTCAGGACGAACAGTCGAGGATGTTCGAGCAGTAGCAGCGAGCTGTAGATTGACTTAAGCTGTTAATTAGCAGCTCAGTAGCATGTGACCAGCCCGCCTCCTCTCAGCGTGTTGCTTGTGGTAATTAGTGATCAGTTATTAATTTCTAGAAAGAATATATGTTTTATTTTTGAAAAGTACAGAGTCTAAAGCAAATGAAACAGGGACCTGCAGCCTTCGGCCTCCTCACAGTCCACCTGATCAGGGACAACAGGTGGCTCTGGGTCAGCTCGGCTCATTAGCCGCTCCTCCTTCTGTCCAACAATGAGTACCATCAGTTTAAAAAAAGCAGGAAGTGGCTTCGGACGTCAGGTGTGACGGAGACTTTTATGTCTTTGTAGGAGCTGTAAATGCCACCGTCAGTGCACCACACACAGAAACAGGATCGCTGCTCCCCTGAGGACCCCTGACCTCACGTCCCACCCTTTATCTTCCCAGCTAAAAGGTAAAAAAACAGACTTCAAATAAATGCGAGGCAGAGGAGCGAAGGCCTGCGTGGGACGCCGAGCAGAGACCGATGCTAATCTTTAAACTTCCTCTGATGTCGCTCTGAACAGGAAACACAGAAAAAGAGCTCTGACTTTGAGAGGAAGCTGGGCGCTACTCGGGACGAGAAAGTCTCACAAACACTGCCGAGCTGACGCTGTGACGTGGAAACATGGCGAAGCAGGAAGAGACGAGACAGGAAGCGGACGAGAGGACAAGAGGACGGACGAGCTCTGTGCGGACCTGATCTAATCTGAAGGACAGTTTTCATATTTACTGTGAAGATCAGTGCATGAATCTGAAAATGTTTCCCACTGCTGTTAGACAGTGAAGACGCCGCCATTTTGAACCTGTAACCATGGCAACAAAACTGACTTAGACACGATGAAGCCAGTGATGCTCAAAAACACGGACGCAGTGGTTCAGAAAAATGCAGCCAGCGCAGAAGTGCCGTAGACGTCTTTGCATCTGAAGGCCACCAGATGGCGACGGCTGAATCTACACGAGTCTCTGACCTCTGACCTCTGCAAACACTTACAACAGAGGATTATCCGGGCATGCTCATTGGGTAAGAACTTGTGAGTGACAGTCAGACCCTGAAAACGCTCGAAGTCAGCAGGTGATGTCACCGTCGCTGCGTCATCGCGAGCTGCGGCCATGACGCTTCTGTTGGTTGAGTCACATGACTGCGAGTCTGCTGCCTGATACCAACAGGAACTGAATCAACAACGAATCCATAGAAACCAAACTGCAACAGCCCAGTATGGATCCAAACAGCGAGTGGCTCCTCAGCGACACGCTTCAGCAAACCTGCAGCAGCCCTCAGCTCCTGACCGTCATCACAGAGCAGAAACAAACCATGTTTGAGAAGCTGACACAGCTCAGACCTCCGCCTCGAGACCACGTGATTAAAAAGTCTCCGTAGAAACGCAGACGCGTGCAGAAACATCATGCATATCAAGAACAACAGGCGTAACACTTGAACGGGTTACACATATTTCAACGTGTTTGATCACATGAGATATAAACAGCTTGCTTTGAGAGAGGATGAATCAGAAAGAGGCTGAGACGCTTTCATCACCATCAGAGGCGTTTTCCACTCCGGCCAACGGCAGCATATCAAAGTGCTGCGTTTGTGAGCACGCTCAGAGAGAGCTTACTAGCCAAGGCAGCGGCGGCAGCGGTCGACCCGGGGTCGGGCGCATTAGCATACTGCACCTCACAGCATTTGGTGACAATTTACAGCACGTCCAAACTCTGATGTCTCACAGGAAGAAGGTGTGACAATGGTGGCTTTGAATTAGCGTCTGACAGGAAGCAGCAGATGAAGGAGAAACCCTCGAACACGCCGGCTGAAACACGCCACCGATCTCAGCTGGTGAAGAGCTGGGACACAAGACTGGCTCATCATGAGTGTGAAAGCTGCCTGTCTCCATGTGGTGGCACTGCAACAACTGTCCAGGGTGCGCCCCACCTCTCCCACTATGACAGCTGGGATAGGCTCCTCCCCCCATGACCGTGAAGTGGATGCCCACCTGTGCATACACGTTCACTGATATGCAGATGATCCTCGGCGTATCTATGAGGCCTGGTCATTTAACCTCCTAGGACCTGCCGCCCACATGTGTGGACGTCACATTTTGGGTTATTTAGACCAAAATACTAAATTTTGCTCTACAAGTGCCTGATATCCACACGAGGACGTCATACTGCCACTGTGCTATCAGAATGTAAAACTAATGTCCTCATATGTGGATCAAATCTTTCCTCAGAAACAAAAATCAGGTAACAAAATTATGAAAGGCTAGGCTTTAAGCTGTGAGTGCGTCGTAATCATGAACCCTCCAAAATCCTCCAACAGCTGTGATTGGTCCGTTAGGTACCGCCGTTTCTGGAATCGACTTCTTCTTCTCGCCATTTTTCAACACAACTAGAAAAGAATGTATCAGCATGGATGCAACTCCCATGATGTCACTTCCTGAAACTGTTAACTCATCGGTTAATGACTGAGCACTAACAAGTTGTTAGCTAATATGCATACGCCGCAAAAACGTCCCTGGTGTCAGGTTGAGTCTCAGTTCATCCAAACTCCGTCTGCAGCTCAGCAGATCCAGCTTTTGTCAGTGTTTCTGCTCACAGACACAACTGACGGATGACATGAGAACTAAGCAGTCATGGTCATCGTGCTGGCATCGTGCTGTCAGATGTTGTGTTGAAGGTTTTGGTCGTAAAGAAGTAGAACAAGAGAAGTTTCACCCAGTTTGTCCCACAATCCATCATCCGTGGGCGAGGCATGCTCACAGAAACACAACAAGAGTCCAAGAGTCATTGCAAAGCTGTGGAACGATGACCCGCCGTAACAGCACAGTGCTTCCAAACCTGAAAACTAATCTGCCGTTTTTCCTCCTGAAACTGCAGATCCGCTCCCACGTTCGATTGGCTTTCAGGTTTCATTCATCTTCTTTGGTCTGAAGCTCGTCATATGATGAAACCGTCCGTTTTCTATATTTCTGAACGCGTCAGCCCCAAACAGCTTCGCTGTGAGTAATTTACAGCGACCTGTGGCGCTGAGGCCGTCAGCTGACAGGAGGCGTGAAGAACGAGACAAAGCAGCCAATCAGAAAAGAAGCCAGGCAGTAAATCTCAGAGAGCGTCTGATCACAGCTGAGGGAGGAAGGTGCTCGACTACTGTCGTGTGTTTCAGCCTCCGTCTGACCGAACAAAGGGTCAAAAGCCAGTCTGATTAAAAACCACCTGCAGTGCTTTAAATACATAAATACAATCACAGATACTACAAATGACCTCACAGCTGCATTAAGTCACGTCTTGTCTGAAACCACAGCTCCCAGTGTCCTGGAGCTGTGCAGCAGTGGGATGTATGTTCCCAGGTTCAGCTGATTTTTGGCTTGTTGACGTCTAATTTTACAGCAAAATGCTGCAGGTGGCTAATTTCAGTGTTTCTGCTCATTCAGACTGAAAGCATTCGGGAGCATTCAGCTGAAATCATTAAAAAAGCTGCAGGAATTCATGTTTTTGTCAAAGCTAAAAGTTTCCAAACCACAGACGTCCTTCTCAGACATGAAACTATTAAAAGAGCATCAATGAATCAGCTTTTCGCCCAATAAATGATGTTTTGCGTGACTTCCTGTTTCCCGGGTTCTCTATAACGTAGGTGGAGACTGCACAGTTACCATGGATACCACAAAGCTACAAGGAACCCGACTTTAATTGGGGGAAGCGAGACGAGTGGTGAATGCGATGGTGTATTTTTGTCTCGGCGGTGTCAGCGTAGGACTGCAGCCTGCTGTCAGACTCATCAGATACTCTCTGTGAGTGCGAGGCCTTTCTGCTGTGTCACAACAAGCATCTGTGAGATTGAACTGTGAAAAATTCATGTGGAGGCACCAAAACCGGAATCAGAACATTCCCCATAGGAGAGGAGTTGCTCGGGTGCTGAGGGCTGAAATAATTAAAACACGGCCCGCTCCTGCTGCTCCTATTCTGGGCTCACGTTTGGCGTGGAAGGGAGGAGGTTGATCATCACATTTAACCGCCACAGTGAAGGTCTGATGGACCAACAGCTGTGATGCTTTAATGTCCAGCAGTGACTCAGTCACATGTTAAGCTAATGAGCACGTTTACAGCCTGATACAAATTCCCCTTCGTAACACCTGCGGGGTGTTCATACCTCATCTGTTTGCATTATTAGAGGCGTGGCCTCTTTGACTGACAGGCTGATGGTGCTGTAGCTGCTAGCTAGGCTTCACCTCAGCTAACTGGGCCGTGTTGGTGCTGTTGGAGCATTTTTAATGACATCACGTGACCAGCAATATGGCTGCTGTGAGGTGAAGTTCGAGGATGTTATCAGGATGTTACTGAGGAGCAGGGATTGGTGTGATCAGCTGATAACTTAGCTAAACTGAGTTCTGGCTCTAAAGAAACCAACATGGCAGATGTCTACACGCTAACACTGAGTCTTCACAACAAGACCGCGACCACTGGGTGGTCCATCTTTTATGTACAGTCTTTGTGAGTCTCTTGACATAATTCATCTTTTGATTCATTGGTTAAAAACTGGTTTGTAAGGATGATGTGGATGCTTAGTGTGATCTATCTCACTATTGCCATGACAACAAGCGACGCCGCATCAGTACCTGAGGTCATGTATGTGACGTGTTACATGTGCCAGCGGAGCTGCTATTGTATGTCTGAACCATCAAAAACACATAAAGAACATAAACGTGTGTCAGATCACAAACGCCTGACTTTAGTAAACATTAATAATAATTTGTAAACGTAATTAGCCTGTTAGCAGGCAGCGATGCTGCGTGGAGCCTAGAAGAGCATCTGTACTCTCACAGCTCGATGGTCGACCCTCTCCTCTGTAATCGGGCTCGTCGGCAGTAAAGTAACTCTCAGCGCGATGCTTCCTGACTGTTCAGCCTGCAGTGCAGACAGTTTTCAGCCATCTAATCACCACCAACAAGTCATCAATCATGCTGCCCCCTCTGTAATTTGGAATCAGAGCTCGTGGCGGTCGTGAAGCTTCACGGCGCTCAAACACGCCCCCGTGGCTGTTAATGAAAAGTGACAGCGTGAGTGGGTGATGGACCGGGGTCGTCCTGCTGAAGCAGCCTCCAAACACGTCAGTCAGAGCCAAACTGAAGGAGGAGACGGCTCAGCGGTCATCAATGAGTCCTCGTCACGTTTTAAATGTGCGTGACGACTGGACGGGCTTGGCGGTCTTCTCCCAGAGACCCTGTCGCTACCCGATCCGTGCCGGAAACCCGATCCGTACCCTGCATGCGCAAATCTTACGTCACTTCCTCTCTTTGCCAACATTGGGTTTCCGGTATGAATCGGGTAGCAACAACCTCCTCAGACGGCTGAGGCCTGGCCTCTCCTCGGCCCTCCCTCTCCTCGGCCCTCCCCGCTGACAGAGCATGCTCAGTGCCTCCTCACCTCTGCTGAGTGGTTTTAACCACATGTCACAAAGTAAGTCGCTTTGAGTCACGTTCAGAGGAGACGACAGGAAGTGACACGAGTGAGCTTTAGTTTAGTCCAGGTCTCCCCTCTCAGAAGGATTTAACCATCGTAACGTCCAGTCTGATGGAGACTGAAGCGAGCACAGGGGAGCAGCAGGAAGTCCTCTCAGCTCACGGCGTCGCTCTGCTGGAGGCGTCCTCGTTCTCCTTCCTGATAACCTTTATCTGATTCAGACGCTGTCAGATGGAAGCCGTCTGCTCGGTTTAGCAGGAACATTTCCTACAGGTAAATTTAATGCTGGTTATCAACAAACATCTGACAAACATCTGGCCTAGAAATGAGTTTGTGATCCTGTTTAATCAGCTAAAACATGCTGCTGTACCTGCGCTTTTCCTCCAAACTTTGAGGAACTTTTCAGACTCTTCATTTCCACAATCACACCTGTACACGCCCACACAAGCGCTGTGGCGCCGCTGCGTCCCCACGAGGAACATCACGAACATTCATATTTTCCTTCTGTGTCGGCACAAACAACACGTAACTGAAAACGTCCAGATTTACTTACCTGGATGACTGAGCACGCATCAAGACATGGCTTCTACCCACAAGCCATCAGGCTGCACACACTCACTACAGTTACTGGACTCCACCCACTGCCACTTTAAACCATTTTAAATCCTAACTGCACAAGTTTTGCACAACCTGTAAATACCAAAAATAGTTTTAATTCTCTTAATATTTATTACTTTATTATTTTATTATTATTTTCTTTCTTAATATACCTGTACACTTTCTGTATGTTCATGTGAGCGATTTCATTCTAGGTGAACGCTGCTACACTGTTTGTCTGTATATGAGAATAAAAGCTGAAGCTTGAACTTGCTGCTGTCCCTGCAGTGTGATGTCAGTTGGCTCCGCCCATCAGGACCTCCCGTATACGTTTACTGAATGGAAAAAAGTCAATGCTCATCCTCCACCTTCACTGCGCTAAAGTCTTTCCATCATGTGTGTCCTAACCGTAGCACATTATTATGGGCATTGTTTAGCTCCACTTCAGTAACCCTGCAAACGTCGCTGCTGGTTTTCATCTGTGCTCACAGTTGGATCAATCCCTCAGTCACATCAGCGTGTATGATCTGCAGATGGAAACTAGCTCAGCTAACTGCTAACCTCTTCTCTGTGCCCAGATGTTTAAGGTTATTGGAACACCTGTGAGAGCAGCCACACTGATCATTTTATTGGATGAGCGAATCTCTCAGTGATGTCAGTGTTTCTTTGAGTTTGGGAACCGAAGACGACGGCTGATGACGTCAGACTCAAGTACAACCTTGGACAGAAATGAGCCCGCAGGCTGTTTGAGGCACACACTGGCAACAGAAAGCATCTCTGACATTAAAACACGACCTTGTGTGTGTGACCGTGGCTCTGCTCTCATTGGCTGTTTACCTGCTTAAACACAGGCCTGAGCAGCCGACAGTTTCTTTGTTTGACAGAAGAAACTACATCGCATGTATTCAAGCACTAAGAGGCATTTCTCAGCTTAGATTTCCCATGAGGCCTTGCTCAAGGCAGATGCATCATATATGATGGGTGGAGGAGGACGGTGCGAGGACTGTGGCTCCCACTGCTGAGGGAGATATTTCAGTCTCTCTGAGCGCGCTCTGCCTCATTAGAGATGATGAATGGGGAGACGGAGCGAGCGGTGGAAGCCACAGAGGCGCAGCTCCTCACGTTTCAGGCCACGTCCGCTTTGACACACGTCACGCGTCAGCGAACGTAAGGCAGACGCTGACGCGTTACCGTCCGAGCGCTTTTCAAAGCAGCGTCCGAGCTGCAGCACGTGCTGAAGCTAACGGCCACGAACGGGCGACTCCACCGAGGTCAAACTCTTCATCTCGTCTCCAAGAGCAAAACTAATCTCCTCCTTTCTCATCTTCATATTTTACAGCCCTTCCTCTCCTTTGTTCTCCCTCCTCCTCCCCCTCCGTTATTACTTCCTCCCGGTGCTTCTGTTGATGAGTGGGGAGAAATAAACAGCTCGGGGGCCGCGAGCGCAGCCAAACAGCCCCTCTGTGGACCCGTCCACCCCGGGGAGCTCATCAATTGACACTGAATTTGCTACAATAACTGCCAGAGAGAAGAACGAGCCCCGCGGCTCGGAAACACAAACACACGCACACATTAACTACATCTGCACACGCACACACACGCACACACACGCAGCGTGTGTGTGCGTGTGTGATGCATGTGTGCGCGTGCCTGTGTGTGCGTGCGTCTGCTCTTGCTCTTGACGAAGGCGGTCGCACTTTTCTCCTCCTCCTCTCCCTTAGCTTCCCTGCTTAGCCTCTTGTGTCCTTGTCTAGTCTCGTGTTTTTTGTATTACTTTCCCTGGAACTCTCTCTCAGTCTGTTCTCTAAAACCTAAAAAGAGAAATTATGGATTTGATCAACTGGTCCCTAAATGCAATTGACACCCCTTCTCAACGAGAAGTTTAGGCTCAGGTGAGCCTGAGTGCTGAAGATATCTACCTATTCGGAACCATGGTAACAGGGTTCTGGCTGATCGGAGCTGGCTTGGCCCTGACTTATCGAAGAATTAAGGAAGCGGAACCGGCTGTTCAAACCCCCACAAGGCTGCCCGCTGGGATTGAAGCGATGGGAGAGGCGTGAGTTTCTCAAAATGGGCTCATTGAGTCAGCACGGAGAAGATCTTGGAGAGGCTACGGCTGCCGTGAACACTCAGAACAAGAGCTCTGAGTGAAAAACTGGATTACATCTGGAGGGGCTCGCTCGAACAACACCTTTGAGCGCAAATTCGATCACATCTTGGGGAAGTGCACTGCGGTCGTGAGTTCTCAGAACCTGCTCTTTGAGCAAAAAGAACGACAACATCACGGAACGTAAGTTTGATAACATCATGGAGAAGCTCGCGGCTCTCCAACGGGAGACTGAGAGACCAGTGTTGGACTGTAGAACAGCTTTGAAATTCATATGAGTTGTTCGCACTAAAGTAAAAACCTCCATCACTTCATGCGGAGACCCCTTTGGCACCAGCTGCGGCCTCAAGGCTGGAGCTGAACAACAACACCCTGATAATGACTGTGTTTAGACTGTTCCCCCCATCCCATGCAAGGCCACCTGGGTTGGCTGGCAGACTGTTTACTTAGCCTGATAGGGCGAAGGACACTGTCTCAGCTGAACTCTGGACACACACACACACATATACACTGATATGCACACACTCATCCCCCCTCCCTTTCCAAACGCCTTCGACGCTTATTCCCTTCCGATGCTGATGGTGGATCAAGGAGACCAGCGCACGCAGGCCCGGATGTGTCTAAATCGGCTGTCTCTCACCTTTACCCCACCCCCCCCCCTGCTGCTTGTCATGTGTTTCTTTGGTGTATTAAGAGTTTTTCATGTGCAGAGGTGTTTTTTCTGTTCTCAAACTGATCTCCCTGTTGGAGCTCAGTCTGGGGGGAGTTATTTTTTTCTCCTTATCTTTCCTCATGTGGTGCATTTTCCATTGTTATACCTCTGACCTGTCTTCCCCATGTGATGGTTGTGTAATGTATGTCTGGTCAGAAGGGTAAGTCGGCGCCGGCAAAGGTCGGCAGCCCTAACCTAATTTCCTTCGGGGTCAACCTTCAGGATCAATAAAGTTTTATTGAATTGAATTGAATGTGTGTGATGCATGTGTGACACGTCACCTGACAGGATCTCATGTTTCCCTTACTTGGATGAAACAAAAGTCCAGAAGCTTCTTTGGCCTCGTCTTTAATCAGAACTTTGCAAATCTGCACAAGCCTGCATCACCTTGGCGACCACACCTGTCGCCGTGGTTTCTCCTCACATCACAGATACAAGCGGCCTTTGTTTTTTGCCTCTGTGCTGGTGGCTCTGCTGATAACCTCTGGGAGCGCCTGCTGTACGACACGTGAGCAGAAAGCAGAACGCTTTCACGCTGCGATCAGTGGAGCTTAAAAACCGCGTTTACAACACGGAGTGTTTTCAGGAACATGTTCGCTTCAAACACGAGGCTCTAACAGGGATCTAACATCAGCCGCTGGGGTACTCCAGAGCCTCATGTACTGATACGTGTGGGAACGTTCTTACAAACGTGTGTTACTAAACCAGACTCACTCTAAGCCAATGGGACGGCTGTTTACAGGAACAGGCTCGGGCTGAATATCGTTTCCATGGAGACACTTCTTTACATGCAGCTATATATTTTTACATTTAATTGAAATTCAGAGTATTTTCTGACCCATTTTTAAAAAACCTGTATGACTATAACAATAACAATAATGATAATTATAATAACAATAATAATAATAATAGTGGTGGTCTTCAATTTAAAGCCAGGCCTCGCTGCGTCCGTGGTCAGAGGCTGACTGCGTGAGACGCTCGCACACATGTGATCAGTGCAGGGAGAGGCGTCACAGTTAACGTTTGAATATACTTTGTGTAATAACAGCATTTGTAGATGACTTTACAGGCAGTGTGTGTGTGTTTGATGAGATACTATAAAATCCTGCAAACAGCCTGCAAACGACCCATAATGCAACACTGAGGAAGGCGAGCGTTACACTGGCGTTCACACCGTCATGTGACATGAAATTGAGACCTGATTTTTCAGACCTGATTTCCATAAATACCGTGGCTGCGTGTGAGACGACTGATGTCTGTAAAACAGAGCAGCCCGTTGTCCCGCCTCTCCCTGTGATCGGTTTATTTCAGCGGCTCCGGGGAAAGAGCCGAGGCCTTCTCCTTCCTCTCGAGGCCTCATCCCTTCAAAGTGTGTCGGAGCGGCGTCGGCTCCGTGGAGTATCCCTCCGCTCGCAGCCTCCTCCCTCCCCTCTTCCTCGTCTCGTGGGAACGCGCCGGGGTGCCAAAAAGAGAAAATGGGTCGATGGTAAAGCTGTTGTTTACATGAGAGGAACATCTGGAGCTCTCTGCGGGCGTCCGGGTTGTCTCTATCTGATTGTGTTGCTCTCTCACAGATGGGATTTGGTTTCCCCTTTTAAATTTTGTGACAAACAGGGAGGAAAAACTGTTTTACTAAACTCAGTGAACCAACAGGAACAAAAACACAGACCACAGACTGCTCTCACCTCCAGGTTTTTACAGAAACGCAGCGAACTTCCGACCGAGTATTCTCACACCGACTCAGAGTACAGCAGGGCTCGCAAAATCGCTAGCCCGGCGTCCCGGGGCTAGCGATCTTTCCAGTCGGGCTACCAAAATCTATCTCTTCCCTGCCCGTCGGGCTATTGTAGGAAAAATATATGTCAATGCTTTTGCATTCTTTCAGAAATGTAGCTGGGTAATTATGTCATTGGCATCGGTGAGCCACTGTCAATATGTGACATATTGAAATCGAGTTTGAATTTGCGCTTGTTTTTTGCTTTCACTTTGCAATCGCGCGAACTGTGTATAGAGAGCGACAGCACTGATCTGTGAGTGATGATAATTTGTGCACCAATTCCTCTGACATCGTCTTATTGTTAGCTTACTATGCAAACATGACAAGTGAAATCTCCCGCAGCTTAAACATGTGAGAGGTTGATCGCGCAGAGAATCGCTGAGCTTATGTGAGTGCGGCAGGATATATATTTCACTACGATGACCTGGATGACTGAGAACCTTCACAGACAGATATATATTTTAGTTCTGCTGAGCCAAATAAGACAGGTCAGGGTGAAGAAGTGACAGCCAAAGAAAAGCTTACCACAAAACGGAGAAGTTATGACAAATCAGACTATGAGGCAAAAAGAAAGTGCAGCTTTATGGTTTCATGGACAAAAGAATTTCTGTGGCTGCAATATGACGAGCTAAATAACCAGGGCTGCACATAAGTGGTCCGCAGGTGCGCATTCGCTGTCAAAAAAAAAAAAACGCGCACAAGATAAGAAGTTGCAACGTGTGTTTGCATAAATAAGATTTTCTGGAGGAGGACAGAAATTTGTTTAGAACTCTTAAAGATGTCGAAGAAGCTCCTTTAAGCAATTACTGTGATGTTCCTCCACCTCCAAAGAAATGTCAGAAGGAGTCCGAACCACAAAAGAAGCGAATATTCTCGGAAAAGTGGTTGCAGGAGGTGAGCTGGCTTCAAACAAATGATGAACGCACAGATGTGGTGCAGAATGTGCCCTGAAAATCCCACTCTGGTCAGCACACACTGGTCAGCTGGTCAGGTTCAGTGTTTAGTGTCTGAGAGTGACAGCGCTGATCCTCTCAGCGCGCGCAGCAGCCTGGCCCTTACTGAGCATGCTCAGACGGTCCAGGTGATGGCAGGCACTGAGCTGTGTGGAGCGCTGGAACCTTTGGCCTTCAGGCAGTTTCACCTCCAGCTGTTCTTCTTTTAGTCGAGTCGTTTGACTGTAATTGCTTTAATTATTCCTCAGGTTTTACTACGGAGCTAATTTCTTATTTTACAGCCTTTTTTTTACCCTGGTTTCTTCTCGGCGTGCTGCTCCACCTCAGAGGCGACTGGATACGTGACTCACGCTCAGGCCTTTGCTCCACGTGCTCTCTCTTTGTGGCACAGTGACAGATGGCCCACAGCTCGGCTGATATAAAATAAATAAAATTATTAAATATTGTAGTTGGAGCTGCGGCTCCTCGCTGACATTTACTGCTGTTTGAGCGAAGGGATCAATTCGGGACGGCGTGCTCACACTGAAAATCCCATCCTCTTTTCATTCCTGCTAAAATTGGCTTCATATTGTGCAGACGGGATGTTGCCCGTGGCAGACGGCGCTCGGGGAAATTATGAGTGAGTGTCATACATCAGACTGGACGGAGGCTTCACGGTAACACGCTTCAGACTGCCGCGTGTACACAGTAACGATGAGGACGCTGCTGAGGTCACTGCAGCTTTATCACAGCTCTCTGGGCTCCTGCTATGAAGGGGAGCTGATCCACGGAGACCAAAACAGGCTGACTTTAACACAGGAGTCTATGGGCACTCACACACTGCTGGAGCCTCTGCTGGACGCTACAGGAACTGCAGCTTCAGCTCTGCAGGTTTAAGCTTTTTGTTCCATTAACGAGCAAAAATAAAACATCACAGATAAAACACAACGTCTACACAACACTATCTGTGTGTGTGTGTGTGTGTGTGTGTGTGTGTGTGTGTGTGTGTGTGTGTGTGCACGATTACTGGACAGTGTGTGTGTGTGTGTGTGTGTGTGTGTGTGTGTGTGCACGATTACTGGACAGTGTGTGTGTGTGTGTGTGTGTGTGTGTGTGTGTACATTTCTTTGCTCGTAACAACAAACGTCGAGGAGTCCAAACGGTTCATTGACGTGAGTCTGTGAGTTGACCCTGAGAGGAGCTGACGGCGGTCTGAACACTTGCTTTGGCTGCTCTGTGTGAACTGTGGATTTTTCCTGTGAGGTTTGTCAGTGTTCGTGTTTCTGTGACTCCGACTTCTTTCTTTGTGAGCGCAGGTTTCCGGGCTCACGTGGAGACTCCGTCTTTAAGTGATTTCTGCTTTTTCATTAATGCTGGAGCTCCACTGAGGCAGCTGCTCCACTCCAGTAGCTGCAGGTTTATCCTGCTTTAATTGGATCTACATAATTTGCTAGAATTATTCCTAATCTAATTATTCCTTATCTAATTATTTCTAATCTATTTGTTGGAAATTTGTGCCACTGCAGGAGGGCAGAGAGTCGGCAGCGCTCAGAAACCCTCAAACCTGGATGGTGTTTTTCTTCCACGGGACGCCCTGATAACCAGGATCGATCCGTGTTTCTGTGATCCACAAACACGTCTGAGCACATCAGAAAGCAAAACTGTGCTGGGCCTCGGGACGGCGTCTGTCAGCATCTCATGTTCACGTCATCTTCATCAGTGTTTTAATGAACTTTATTCAGACGTTCCTGTTTTATTTTACTTTGTTTTTTTTGTTTTATAATATTCAGTTTATATTTAATTAATTATTGAATATTTAACATTTTGATGTAATTAGCTGATATTTTATTTTACTTAGATTTTTAGTTCTGTGGTTTGGCTTCATTTTTCCCTTTCAGCTCCTTTTATTTGACCTCATTTATTAGTTTAGTCAGATTTATCACAGCTATTCACTTTATTTAAGGTCTATTCCAAAATTAAAGGGCGTCTCTCAGAGCTGTAGCTGTGGGTAAAAGTGTTATTATACATTAACAAAATAATATTTAACTAACTAGTATTTCTAGTGCCGATGGGCTCAGCAGCAGCGGGTCAGCGGCGACTGGCCCCGGCTGTTAGGCGTCAGCAGGACGCTTCACCTGCTGCTACGCTTCAGTCAGGACGGTTTGTGTCAGAGCTTCGCTGATTACAGCGCCCAGAAACATTCATGTGTTACTGGGAAATGAGTCTGACTCAGACTGGAAACGCGAGTGTAGGCAGGTGGATGAGCGCCGGTCACGGCGAACAAAGACAGTGAAGCGCTCTATGGCGATATCAGAGCTTCTTTAAATGTCACCGCGCTGCGAGGTGGAGCCGGGGCATTCACAGGGTCAGAGGGGTCGATGACAGAATAAAGCGAACCTTTATCCCACAGCTCTGCTGACATCACACCGGCCCCGCCCTGCGCTCAGCACCGTCTCTCTGGACGAGCAGGCGTTGTCAGCGGCGTGATGAGCTCACCGACACGCCTCTGCCTCCTTCTCGTGGTTTATTACACAACAATTCCTCGACGGACATAAATTTCAATCATTTATTGATTATATTGATTCATTTCCTTCTTTGAGCTCTGAATCTGTTGCTTGAGATTAACGGCACGAGGCGCTGAATCACAGGTCAGGATAGTTTAACGCATGTCCAAACAGGAAGTGCTCCTGCCCTGAGACGCTCCGGATCACTTCATCCCAGTTCCACTCCTTTGACTCCCATTTTAAGCCTCTTAGCTTATCAGAGGCGTGAGCGGGCTGATTGTACAGGGTCTGCTCTATCTCTGCTCTTTGGCCTGGAGACGCAGCAGATGCAGAGAGATAGTGGAAGAGCTTCAGTGAGGAATCCACGAGTGAGGTACGTAAGCAGCGGCCGAGTCATCGGATTCATCGTTCATCGAGTCATCGTTTTAATCTGTGAGATTTATTTTACTTTAATGAAGCACCGACGTTACAGCTCCGCAGCGCTCGAGAACAAACCACGACCTCATTATTCCACCGGGAGAGCCGGTGCTGTGGTGGCTCCGGGACCGTCCTGACAAATCCTGCAGCCGGCTCGTGCTCTGTGTGGATGTTCTCCCCCCGTGAGCGAGGGTCCTCTCCCACAGTCCAAAGAAGAGCATGCTGGGTGCTGGGTGATGGTAAATTGGTTGTAAGTCAGAGCGTGAACAGCCGAATGGAAAATGAATGGATGGTTTATTATCTCACCAACATGTCTCACACCTGACATAATCAAATCATTTAAATCCTTAAATTCAATCATGTTATGAGGTATGACAAGGATGTTTTAAACAAGTGAATAATTCTATTTTTATATGGATGTCTAACACTTTATGCTTTTTGTCTTACATGAAATCGATCCGGTGTGCACCAAAACCAAAGCGCAGCGTCTTCAGGCGTTACCGACTGCAGCTCACCTGAACACTCCAGCTTCAGATGTTCATGCTGACTTTCTTAAAAATGCTCGGCATCAAATCTGGAACTAATTGAGGAGAGAAGTGTGGAGAGCAGCTCCGTCAGTGTCGGTGCGATGGGGAAACATAAGAGGAAGGATGGATGGGCCTCGACAGAGTGGAATATTTAGCAGCGAGCAGAGGTTTGGTGATGAATGGCTGTCTGATCGGCTGAGAAAACATTATTCCGGCCCGTGAAGCACGCTGCTCAACGTCTGACAGATCTCTCCCTGAATAACTTCAGACGTGCCATCGTTCCCCGGGCAACACGATGTGCCGTGATGAAGTAAAACCCGCCTCTCTTTTCATTTCTATCCTTTAAGTCGTCACCGTGGCGATGAGTGCAGCGGTAGCGCTGCTCAGAGCCTGCGGCGGAAGATGAAGCTCATAACCGGCTGATGGATGCCTTCCGGGATTCCCAGGTAATCAAACAGGCAGATCGGATGCTGCATTAACTGCTTAGCTGCAGCTCGTATCTCTGCAGACTAATGAACGCTCAGACCAGCAGAGAGGAGGGGGTGGAGGAGAGCAGCTGCATCAGACTGCTGCGGGGGGGGGGTCTCTGTTACTCTGTCAGGTTGTTACAGCTCAGTCGGCCACGGAGCCTCTGATGGAGGTGCAGAAACACCTGTATGCAGATGACACGACTGTTTCCACTGCAGCACTTTGAACTGTTTCTATGAAATCAAAGGATTCGTGGATTCACTCAGTCACATGATAGCAAATCATTATCATTAAAGAACAAAACACAGCTTATAGTTCAGCCCAGTCCCACACATTTCACCCTCGTCATCACCCACCATCTACCCACCCATCCATCCATCCATCCACCCACCCATCCACGCATACATCCACCCACCCACCCACCCACCCGTCTATCCACCCATCCATCCATCCATCCATCCACCCATCCACCCACCCACCCGTCTACCCACCCATCCATCTACCCACCCATCCATCCATCCATCCATCCACCCACCCATCCACGCATACATCCACCCACCCATTCACGCATCCATCCATCCATCCATCCATCCATCCATCCATCCACCCATCCATCCACCCATCCATCCATCCACCCACCCATCCGTCTTCCCACCCATCCATCTATCCATCCATCCACGCATCCATCCATCCATCCACCCATCCATCCACCCATCCATCCACCCATCCATTCACGCATCCATCCATCCATGCATCCATCCATCCACCACCCACCCACCCATCCATCCATGCATCCATCCATCCATCCATCCATCCACCCACGCATCCATCCATCCATCCACTCACCCGTCTGTCCACCCATCCATCCACGCATCCATCCACCCGTCTACCCACCCATCCATCCACGCATCCATCCACCCATCCACCCATCCACCCACCCATCTACCCACCCACCCGTCTACCCAACCATCCATCTATCCATCCATCCATACACCCATCCATCCACCTATCCACCCACCTATCCATCCACCCACCCATCCATCCATCCTCTTCCACTTGTGACTCAGGGTCACCAAAAGCAGGGTACACTTGCACATGGCTAACACAGAGACACACACATCCATTCACACTCAGGACCCACTCGGGGAGAACAACGATCAGAATCTAAAATAATCAGATCCACATTTTCACCCTGCGAACATTGTGGAGTTCACAGAAGAAAACCCAGAGAAATGAGACGGACATCACGAGGTGCAGGGATACCCTCAGAAAACAAGCAAAGCCTCCATTTACATGTTTGTTATCCAAACATCTCTGAGCTCACGTCTCTGATACAAGAAACACAAGGCTGACAAAAACGGGGGGAAGAAACTGAGAGCAGACAGCCGGAGAGACTGATGGACTCGGCAGGATTATTGTTTTGGACCATGGAGCTGTCAATCATTCTTCGCTTAATCTGCATTCCCACAGTTTCAGCTCTCAGCTCAGTGCTGACACAGTCTGCTTCTTCTCCAGCATCACATCCACACACACGAGTGCATGTGAAAGCCATAAGTACAAAACAGCGGGCAGTACCAAATGTAACCTCCACACTGCGCCAGCCTGGAGACAAGCAACATTTAAAATCCATCCCATTCATAAACTACACACACCAAGAACAACAATTACGACTGTATAAATGAGATAAACACATGAACAGGTAAAGTCATTAAGCTTTAAAGGCAGATATCAACAGTTTATTTGAGGGGAACTTCAGGCTGAGCAGAAACGTTTGTGCTGTTCATCAAAATTGATCTATTTACACCATTTTTATGGAGGTTCAGCAACATGTGCACGCAGACAGCACAACTCATTATTCAGCAAACTCCAGTAGCAGACATTTATTTAAGGTAAGCTTGTAATAAACTGATTTCTGCTCTGCATCCATTCACTGTCTGTGGAACCCGGTCATAGATTACATATTGTAATAATTACACAAAATGTGTTCTTTATACCTGACTGTTAGGACCTTCAAGCCTGTAGTTACAGTCATTGTCAGTTAGAGCCCCTCATTCTTCTTCTTTGGTGCAATCCTATAAATACGGGGTACCCCTTTGGCCTCTCCCCTTTTCTACAGTTCCCCTGTGGGAGAGGTTGGTGTCATTTCTTTCCAGACCCTGTACAACACACATATAATTCATATTTAGCCACCCTGATGTTTCTGATTGCGATTTCAGTTCAATTATTGTCATCATTGTTCCGTGTTTTTCGTTAGATGCTATAAATGTGTAGTATGTGTGTGTGCTGGTGTAGTTCTTCTTCCCACCAGCAAGAGTCGCTACAGTTCTTTCATGCCAAGATTTGTTTGTTATTAGCTGTAGAGTTAGTAATGCAGCACACTTTGAGAAAAGACTGACTCAGCATGTTGTTCAGATAAACATCTGCATCCATCCTCTTCGTTGTTTTACAGAAAGCATCGCTTGTGAGTATTTAAGTTGAACAAGAGTTAATGCAACTATATTTGCTATTATTTATGCACTTTTATGGTTAAAGGTGTACTGTATTCAGATTTACTTTCTTTCCAATGTTAGCTAGTTTAGCCAACTGATTTGCATTATCGTGTGAATATATAGACTGAATATTGCTTATTCCTTCTGTTTGTAGTTTCACTCCGTTGATAATTGAAGGCAGCGTCAATAAAAGGGACGATACACCTGTCAGTTGTCGAGGAGTTTATCTATCTGCATAACTGTATCCAGTGTATCAGTGAGGGCAGAATAGTGTGTTCCACAAATGTGTTTTAGGTGCCATTAGTGCTAGCATGAATATATTATTCTGGCTAGCTTGGGAGTTGTGGTGGGTTGCGCTAACCCTCTTCCCCACTGTTTGTATTTGGTCACAGGAGCTTGAGTGAGCGAGTTATTTACTTGGAGGTCTTTCTTTCTTTTACCTTTCACAACGCAGAAACAAGCCTGTTACATCTGCACTCTTTCTTTTATCCTGACATGACTGGTTTTAGATGAAAACGTGGACAAATATCAAAACTGTTATTGAATTTGATTGTCTCAGTACTTAAACGGTGAACCACAAATCGTGAAGGTTACCTGTTCAACAAACCTTAAACAAGGACATTTTCACTTTACCGTGTTTTTCAGACTATAAGGCGCATTAAGCAAAACAAAACAGTCAGATAAGTCAAACTTCACTCAACTCATTCTTCTTTCTTCCTCCACTTCTGTACCATTGATTCATTAATGTTGAATTCTCTAGCAGCTGCTCTGTTCCCATGTTGTTGCAGTATATGAATGACTAACCTCGTATTGTGGATGGATTATCTCAGTTGTCCTCCTGACTGAAGTTTGGTCCGTTTACAGCATCCTGCCATGTGATTGCATTTGTCTCTAACCATCAGGAACCCTCATGTTAACTTTTATCGAGTGGAAAAAAGTTAGCGTTCATCCTCCAGCTTTACTGTGCTAATGTTATGCTAACATAGCTGTGTCGCTAGCCACACGTAGCACATCATTATATAGCAGCTAGCCCAACTTCAGTAACCCTACAAACGTCACTGCTGTTTAGTTTTCTGTCTTCATTTATGTTGGAAGTGATAGCAGAGCTGTACGTTTGAATCTTTTCAGAAATCTCTCAGTCAGAACATGCTATATCATGTTTAGGTGGAAGCTAGCGAGCTAACTTCCTGTTAACTTCCTGCTAACTTCTACCTTCGTTAAATGTAATAAATTCTGTTTTCATGGATGCCTGGATGTTAAACTTAATTGTTACACCTGGTAAAGCAGCAACACTGATCATTTTAGTAAAGATCATCTCAGTGATGCTGCAGTGTTCATTTGACTTTGGGACCTGAAACGGATGGAGTTTAGGACCCAGATTCCTCTGCGAGGCTCCTGACTACAGTAGCCGTAATGCTCCAACAATCCATCAAGCGGTGCGGCTTTGTAGCTTAGCAAAGTCGCATTAAAACAGTTTTGACAGATGTTTGAGCGCCGTGTACCACATAAAATCGGTTCGAGGTCAGTAAACACAACCAGAATTCATACATAAGGCACACTGACGATTTTTGAGGAAATTAAATGATTTATGCCTTATAGAGAGGAAAATGTCAGTGTCATGGAAACGTATGCACAATTTGAAAAACACTGATAACAAAGATAATGTTAAATCAGACGAATGCAAAGTCTACCATCACAGTTATTGCTACATAAAGTGAATGAACGTTTTTGCACGGTGTCAGCACACATCAGACGTTTGGAGTTCATTTCATTGCTTTTCATGTTTATTTCATTTCTTCCAGAAACTTTCTTCTGGTTTCTGCACAAACACCAGTTCTCTGCTGCTCCCCTAGTTTGCTCAGAACACATCCACTTACAGTCGCTCCTGAAGGTTTGGAAACATCTAAATGCAGATGACACAGTTAGTTATTTTCCAAGAAAATGCAAAGCTTACGTAGAATTAAAAAATGATATTTAGGAATATTTAATGTATTTAATTAACTCATTGGAACAACAATGAAATAACTGCACACACCATCTTTTTTGAAGATGAACTTCTAACTTGTTTTTTATATTGTAGATGCTGTTTTCAGTCACATGTCCAACACTCCTGTTATTATCCAAATCATTTCTTGTGGAGCTTTCAGGACAATTATTGTCAGACCAGAATCATCCGGATGTTTTTCAGGCTCCCTGCTTCACTGCATCCGTTATAAATAAAGAAATGAACACTACATTGAAGAGCCACACCTGAGCAGTAATTTGAAGACGAGTGTGGGAGAAACAGTCCTTTTAACACCGACTGCTCAAACTGTAAGGGTGCAAAAAAATAATTGGACGGATACAAACAGGAAGCAGATGAACCGTCAACAGGAAAAAAATCATCAGGCAGCAGAGACGACAATGATTGCTGGAAGGAGACAGAACATTAGACGCATGAAGGAGGCTTTCAGAAAGCACGGCAGGAAACAAAGACACGTCTTCATTCAGACAATCTCCCCGTGAGCGCTGCTCTGGGTTTCGGTCTGAATGATGGAAATAAAAACATTGAGTCTGTCCGCTGATCTCTGAAGGACACACGGACATAAATCACTGAATAGAAAAACTTCTACGACCATTAAAACCACGGAGGAGACGAGTGGAGCCTCGAAACACCAGGAACGAGCTCCTGAGGAAGAATCCAACTCATCGAGCTTCCTGCATATGAAGCTGTTGTTACTGTTGTTACATGGAGCTACAGCAGTGCGCCTGCCACCTGCCCACAGACAGCTGCAGGCTGTTATCAGCCTGTGATGGACCTGCTGTCCAAACCTTTGACCACAGCTTATATCATATACATCAGCCAGGTTTATACACAGAACAGATTACAGGTTTTACACTTTATTAAGCGCGGTGATTACAAAGTGTCACCGACCACACAAGAAGACAAACGTCAAAATTCAAGGAGGACAAGAGGCGGGAATGTGCGAGGTATTGGCTGACAGTTACAGAGCAAAAACACAAGGGGGCGCTCTGCAGTGCAACGGCAAGGAGTCTCCCCCTGCTGGTTCTTACCAAGACTTCGCTTTTCAGTACTTGACATTTTTTTAAAGATATGATGATCGTGATTTTTCCCCAGGATGTCGTGACAGCGGTCTGTCTCGAATAAATGACAATGAAAGTGTTTAAGGCTGCGTCTACACTAATCCGGATAAATTTGAAAACGGTGTTTTCGTCTAAGAACGCTCCACGTCCACACTATCGTTTTCAATCCTTTTCATCCACACTGGAAATCTTCCTGTGTACACGTGAAACGTAGGACGATTCGACCTTTTCTTTCCTGCTCTTTGAAAAGTTGCGATGAAATGTCGAGGAAAAGCATCGACTGTTATCTGTAGCTATCTGGAGCACTTACAAACTGATATTAATCTTTATTAGGGCCGTCACAATTGAGAGCAAACGAAACTGCTGCTGTACAGTACGTCTGCCGTCTTAGTTGAATTGGTCACATGACTGCATCACATGGCTAAAATGCGTCATCGTTTCCGAAAGGCTCCGTTCTTGCCGTCCACACTGCGACGCCAAAACAGCGTTTTCAAATGCATCCGCTTTGGAGAGCGTTTTCAAAACGCCGTCTGAGTGTGGATG